>NC_064285.1:3531755-3661682 GCF_019186545.1 Solanum stenotomum | reverse complement strand
GTGTGTTTGGTTCTCCTCTTTGGACTGTGAAGAAATCCTTATAATTAGGGATTCTTCTAGCCCTAGATAGATTAGTTTTCTATTCATACTTGCCCACCCAAGTATTGAGAGAGTTCAGATGTGAACTTGGGATCACTATAGAAGATCATAGCTGTTGTCTATCTTGTGGATTCGTTTGAAAATCAATCTAATTTGGGGATTTGCTTGAAGGTGTCTGATCACGCTTCAAGAGGTATTTATCAAATTAAATTTCAGGAAGTTTATGTGTTCTAGCATGATTATGTGGTCTAGCATAAACAATATTGGTTATCTATTATTCATGTAAGTAGTAAGATTATGGTATGCTTCCGCTGTGCATATAAGTTTTCCAACAAATTCTTCATAGATTAATAAGCTCGAAACACCTATATCAAAAGCTCAATGTGCAATTTGCGTGAAATCTATTTTTCAACTTCAAACTAGTAAGCAAGATTCCATAAATACGTAAACATGGTGGGACAAAACAAGAGGTAAATGAAAGGTACAGAAGATAGTCTTTTTTGTTATTATTATTGTTGAAACCAAGTACAAATGGAAGAATAAACAGCTTAATGAAAGGGGCATTACTTGAGTCTTATCATAATAAGAAACAAGGACTATGTACTGAATAATTAGACAAAGTAGAACAATAATCCTTCTTCAATAAAGAAGCAATATATACAAATCATTAATCAACATCTTGTAATCTTGATAATGCATTTGTCTGTCTCTATACCTTTCTTCTGGAAAATGAGGTATGCTAATCAATGTACCAATACACGTCCTCTGTTGGCGCTGCTCTTTCACCTCATTCCACAGTATTGGTGCTTGTAGAATTCAAGAACTGCTCTTCCTTCCTCCATTTCCGAAGTCCCCAATAGGTTGTGCAAGAATGCGCTTCATTGCCTTCACTCCCAGTGGGTTACCCTTGCTCTGTATCAACAAAAGCAATAGAGTAAGTAAAGAAAACACTCTGGTCCAAATTCTTTACGTTGTCTGTGTATAGGAGAGTTGAAACTCCTTTGTAGAAATGGCAAATTCAAATTACTTACCATTGAGCAGGTGCCTTGACGAACATTGCAGACAGGATAGTCGTGTGGGCAGCAACTGTAGTGGTCTTCACAGCAAGTGGCTCCTTCAAGTGGGCAGCATCCCCAAGAGAAGCAAGAATTATGGAACTGAAGGATACAGCAGCAAGTGGTGCCAATGGGGCATTGAGAATATTCATCACACTCGGTAGGTGGCTTGACTGGAGATGGAGGAGATGGAGTGGGTTTAGGAGGATTTGCGCCTGTCTTTACTGGATATGAAGGCTCTATGGCTAAACCACACAAGCCACTAGACCTGGCAACGTTACGTTGGACTCTGAGGTAGCCCTTCTCTCCCCAGTTAGCTCCCCATGAGTTCCTAACGATCCAATAATCCATGCCATTCTCAGTACCATATCCAGCAACAACTACACCATGATCCACTGCAGTACCACATTTTCCAGTAAAGATACCCTGAAATTACAAGTAGGATAATCGCATAAATAATTGGATGTGATCATTTTTATATCATAGCTTTCGACCTACAATTAGAAGTCTGTCAACTAATATATCTTTGGTCGAAAAAAAACTACACGTCATTGATCAAAAGGCAACATTTTACTGTAAAGACATTAACTGAGGTATTGAAAAAAAGGTAGGGCAATACGAGAATAGAAACATTACAGATTTGTAGTGCTGGAAGTCTCTGCCACCAGCTTCAAGTGCAATGCTCACAGGTTGATGTGCAACAGCCTTTTGCAACGCCTTTTCGTTATTAACAGGAACATCTTCATAGCTATCTATTTTAACAACCTTGGCATTTTTCTGCATCACAAACAAAACGTGTTGCCACTTATTAGTCTAAACTTTAACATTGGAATTTAGTTAAGAGTGCAATTGAAATCAAGAATGTTATACTGACCCTATACTGGTCGCATACGCCATTACGTTCTTTGTAAGGGTAGTCTTCTTCACTGTCAATTCCTCCATTATTGATGACGAATTCAAAGGCATAGTCCATAAGACCACCATCGCAACCTTGATTGTACGACTTATCACAATCCACCAACTCTTGCTCTGATAGTGATATCAAATTCCCGGTTACTATCGCGTTTATTGATTCCATGGCAGCAACGGCAGAGAATGCCCAACAACTCCCTGGTTCATTTAATCGATTGATGAGAACACAAATATTCAGCCATACAACAAATTTATTGAATTGAAGTATACAAATGTTTAGCCAATTTTTTATGGTTGAGGCACATAATTTAGTGGTAGTTTAGCAGTAAAATTGTTATATCACATGGGCCATTTGGTAGTTGGTTAGAGTTCATAACTCGCAGATACATTGCTCATTTGCCGATACATAAGTTATGGATCAGATACATAACTATTACTATAAATCAAGTTCATACTGATTTAGATTTGAAATAATTGAGATTATGTATCAACAATAACATTTATACCAAATACATTGTACAAACAAAGTTGTAATGTATCTAATAGAGGAGTGATGTATCCGAATTTTAAGAGAGAAGAAAAAATATATATTTTTGTAATTAATTCAAATGATAGGGATTTTGAGAGATTATGTTATCTTAAGTCGTGCAATTACGTAATTTTTCCATTATTATGTGCAAGGATATTCATGTAGCATGATAATGTCTAAATTTCCTTATAACTTATACATGTATTAGTTATATAGATTTTTAACATAATAATATTTTTAATAAATACGACAAGTATTTTAAGAAGAGGAAGCATCTACTAAAAAATCAAGACATGTTGGAGGCATCATAGAATTTTAAAACGTATTTCAAATTTGTCAAAAACCTGCAAGATGCCAAAAGATACAAATTAGTTTGCCAAATGAATAACATTTGAAATCGATGTTTGTTCCCTTGTTTTTTTGTTGATATTTTTATAATTCATATGGTATTTTATAAGAAGGATGAAAGTGACATTATTGGGTCACTTCATGTAAATTTTATATCAATTTGCAAATTAAATATAGCATATATTATAGTATTCTATAAACATCAATCATTGAGCTTTTCCATAATTATCAAGTTCCGTTGTTTAAAGTTTTTCACCATAATTATCTGTTGTGTTCATATTTGACCCGGAGAAAAATTAGGAAATTTTTTTTGAGAACAAAATAACAGATTATAATACTTTAATTATTTATTTGATTTGACTTTCTTGTAAATAATTGTTATGCTATTATTATAATACTTTAACTTATTGTGAACATGTTAAATAAGTTGAGTAAAGGTAGATGATTTTTTTTTTTTGATTTTCACCCAGGTATTTGGAGCCTATATTGAAGCTCTAACTAAATTTAAATAGTGCATGATTTCTCCCACCACTATACTATAACTCATGTTGGCAAAGATAGATGCTTAATTCATTTAATCGGTAGTAAAGTGATTAATATGTAGTTAAAGTGTTGTGCTGTTTAGTTTTCCATAATACAAGTACTTGTAATATTTTCCTCCTATAATCTTGCTCTTCGATTGTTATTACTGTCTCTTTGTATTTCCATAATTGTTCAATTATCACGGAAATTTGTTGTAGTCAGTGTTTTTTTTCAGGATATTTCATCATGTTATCTATATAATATTTTGCTATAATTTCGTCACTTCTATATTTTTTTTTCGATCTGCTTTGATATGTCCTTTCTTGAGCAAACATCTATCAGATATAGTTTCTTCAGTTCGATTATTTATTTTTCGATATCCTTGTAGGACTAAGATTTATGTATTCTCTAAGGGGACGTTTGGTTACTGGTTAGAGTTATGCAGGTATTAGTTATGCATGTATTAGCTATGCAGATATTAGTTAAGCAGGTATTAGTTATGCAGGGTTTAGTTATGCAGGGTTTAGTTATGCGGATATTAGTTATGCAGATATTAGTTATGTAGGTATTATTTAGTTATGTAGAGATTACAATACATGAATTATTAACTATTGAATATTAAACTTCTTGTAAATTATTAATATATAATATTTACAAAATAATAATACATGCTAATAAAATGTGGAATATATTGAATAATATATAATGCTAATATTTGATTAGCATATGTACCGTCAAAAAATATTCAATCAAATTTCTAATATTAAAAAAATATTTATATTTGCATAAATAAATAAAAACGGTAAGTATATAAAAGAAATGAAAATGGTCTATATATAAAAAGAAATAAAAACAACAAACGTAGATAGGAAAGCAGTATAGTTTCCAATTAAAAAAATAAAATAAATTAAAAGAAATGAAAATGGTCTATATATAAAAAGAAATAAAAACAACAAACGTATATAGGTAAACAGTAAAGTTTCCAATTAATAAAAATAAAATAAATTAATAGGATAAATATGTAACTTATCATTTTAATACATGTATAACTAATCGTTACATAGCTTATTCCACCTTCTACCCTATATAACTTTATACATAGATTTCCTCATAAGTTATGTGGGTATTAATTATGTAGGATTACAAAAAATGCAACCAAATACCGTATAAATTAATACATGAATAACTTTTATACAACATTTAAATTCTTACCAACCAAACATGATATAAGTTATGTTGACTTTAATACCTAATACAAAACTTCTACCAAACATGGTATAAAGCTAATGCAACTTTTTATACATGAATAAAAATATCTCTTGTATAGTAATCAAACGACCCCTAAACTCTTGATACATCAAAGACAGATCTAGAGAGTAGAGAAGGTTCATCTTAACTCCATGAAAAAATTATGAGTTGACTTATAGATCAAGAGGTTCAAAATTCATCTAAAGTTTTCAAGTTAGTATATATGTCACTGTTGTATACCCCACTTATAGATTAAACTGAGTATGTTATTATCGTACGTACTATATACTATGCTTGGATATTTGATAAATTTAGATCTATAACCAAATAGTAATAGCAAAATTAACTTACCACAGCTTCCTTGATCCTTAACACCAACAAGCACACCTTTATCTCTCCAGTCAACTGATTCCGGCAAGCTATCCCCAACTTTAGGAAGATACCGATCACTTTTGTTCTTCGACAACTTCCTCCGGTCACCGGAACTCTTAGTACCCAAGTAAATCGACCTGTACTCCTCATTAGTCAGATCGGCGAATTTCGTCAATCCGAGCTTATAACTCTGATTCGGAAAAGAGTTCTGCTCGTCTATATAGTTCAAGTTATCCTTGAAGATCTGGAATCTCTTATCCTTTTCTCCTAAGGCGTTGTACGATTTTCCGTGCTCGATTAGCCAGGACTCGTACAACGCCGAGACTTCATCATCGGTACGATGGTGAATATGAGTCTCGTCGTAGCTAATAATTGACATGTCGGAAGCGGAGGATAAGGTGGAGAAGATGAGCATGAGAAGTACGGATATGGTGAGAGTTGAGCTGTGAGCTGCCATGATTGGTTGATATTTTTTGTTTTTCCCTGGATTGTTGGGGAAGAAGGGGATTGGGGAAAATGTAGAGAAGGTAAGAGTGTATAAAGGGTGAGAGAAGGGGTATTTTTGGAAATGTAGAAGTGTATAGGAAAAAAGATGGAAATGGAAATGGAAAGAATAAAGGACAAATTTAGTAGGCGTTTGGCTATGCGATACACGATATGATATCGTGAGATGGAATTGGCATTTGAACATGCAATTTTACGTTGATTTCATCTCATTAGATGTGATTCCATAATTTCAAAAAATCATGATATGAAATTATATGGTAATTTCATATCATGATTTGGGATATTTTAATACAAAAATTGATTTACAAGTTTATATTTTTTGTTAAAACAACTCCACATTTATATCTACTAACCATTTTTTTCATATGTAAATAAAATTTATAATCACATCATTACTTTTTAAAATTTATTATTCTCACCGACATAAAATTTATTATTCTAACCAACATATAGTCACTTGAACTCACATCAACCAATTGTTAAAGTGATGAAATATTTATGGTCTATGAGCATGAAAATATAATTGTGGATGATATTGACCAACAAATGGCTCAAAGTAACAATGTTGGTTCGTCTTCTCGGTCGCATGATCGAGAAATGCAAGTTCAACTTGAGAAAATTGTTCGTACTATGTGGGAGGATTATATTAAAGACTAGTACACTACTATGTTCATTTTTTTTATTAAATTAAAGTTAGGTGAAACAATTACTTAAGTGGAGAATAAATAGCTTTATAATAATTTATAATGCGATTTTATAAATTTTTGGTTATTTGATAAGATTGAATAAACAATTGGGGATATTTTAATAGTTTTACAACTTATGAGATTTTTATATTTATGAAAAAATATACAACACAAAAATTTCATATCGCATGTCCAAACAAAACTTCAATTTCATCTCATGATTCCATATCATGATATCATATCATGATTCCATATCATTATATCATATCGCATGGCCAAACGGGCCCTTAGTTACTCAATTCAACTTGTGAGAAGACTTCTTATCCTGAATTCAGATTTAATTGAACTCTACACGAAATCAAATTTAACCAAGACATATACTTAATACTTCCTTTGTTCATGTTTACTAGTTCATATTTAATTTAACATATCAGTTAAGAAGTAATAAGTAAAATGACAATTTTGCAGTACAATCACTCTTAATTATTACAAAATATTATCTCACTAGTTAGAAAATGAATAGGAAATAATTAGTATTTCCTTCATTCATTTTTGTTCGTCAACTACATATTTAAATATATTTTTACTTTCACTTATCACTTTAGCATAATAAAGAAAAATATCAAGTTTTATCCTCAACATTATTTATTTTTCCTCAAAATGTGAAACTAGACATTAATTAATATGAATATTATGAGTAAAATACTCATATTAATTATTATTTTTTAAAAAAGTGTAAAATTTAAAGTAAACAATTAAAATTCTACAAAAAAAACATTTAATAATAAAAATAAAATAGATATTAAAATGAACATTTATTTTTTATATAATAAAAATAGAGAGAAAAGTGATTAATAAAAGAACCCTCAAAAAGCACAAATCAGTGGTAGGTGGAGAGGCTGCAACTAGAAAGAAAGATATATAAAAATAGAGTAATAGGATTCTTAAAGGTATGTATATTTGATATATTTTTATATTTAATAATTTAACTTTAAATGTTATTTTTATTCATAATAAAATGTTAAACATTCATACAAATACATATGATTTGTTTTGAATTATAACTATATCTTATAAAGTGGAACACAAAAAGTAACCAATTTATCCGAACATATTATAATTCACTCTTAAATTACAAAGTACATTTATAATATCTTGGAAAGTGAAGCTTTAGGTAGTTGGAAACAAAAAATATTTTTTAAAAAATAATTAATTTGCTCTTATTATATATGAGGAATAATAAATAAAAAAAAATTAAAATGTGATAATTAAATATGGGAGTTGAGATTCTGATATTTGTCCAACTAGTGAGAATGAAGATTTTTTAAAATAAGATTCTCATCTACTGTTTGCACGGTATCAAAGTATGCCACGTTGATTGGATAAGAAAAGACTGAATGGGCCTTGTTGTTCTCTACTGTAGGAGCCATAGCCTATATAAAATGCTCAATGGTGCAATTTGCATGAAATCTATTTTTCGACTTCAAACTAGAATGCAAGATTCCATAAATACGTAAACATGGTGGGACAAAACAAAAGAGGTAAATGAAAGGTACAGAAGATAGTCTTTTTTTTATTATTATTTGTTGAAACCAAGTACAAATGGAAGAATAAACAGCCTAATGAAAGGGGCATTACTTGGAGTCTTATCATAATAAGAAACAAGGACTATGTACTAAATAATTAGACAAAGTAGAACAATAATCCTTCTTCAATAAAGAAGCAATATATACAAATCATTAATCAACATCTTGTAATCTTGATAATGCATTTGTCTGTCTCTACACCTTTCTTCTGGAAAATGAGGTATGTTAATCAATGTACCAATACACGTTCTCTGTTGGCGCTGTTCTTTCACCTCATTCCACAGTATTGGTGCTTGCAGAATTCAAGAACTGCTCTTCTTTCCTCCATTTCCGAAGGCCCCAATAGGTTGTGCAAGAATGCGCTTCATTGCCTTAACTCCCAGTGGGTTGCCCTTGCTCTGTATCAACAAAAGCAATAGAGTAAGTAAAGAAAAAACTCTGGTCCAAATTCTTTACGTTGTCTGTGTATAGGAGAGTTGAAACTACTTTGTAGAAATGAAAAATTCAAATTACTTACCATTGAGCAGGTGCCTTGACGAACATTGCAGANAGTAAAGAAAAAACTCTGGTCCAAATTCTTTACGTTGTCTGTGTATAGGAGAGTTGAAACTCCTTCGTAGAAATGACAAATTCAAATTACTTACCATTGAGCAGGTGCCTTGACGAAGATTGCAGACAGGATAGTCGTGTGGGCAGCAACTGGAGTGGTCTTCACAGCAAGTGGCTCCTTCAAGTGGGCAGCATCCCCAAGAGAAGCAAGACCTACGGAACTGGAGGACACAGCAGCAAGTGGTGCCGACAGGGCATTGAGAATATTCATCACACTGTGTAGGTGGCTTGACTGGAGATGGAGGAGATGGAGCGGGTTTAGGAGGATTTGCGCTTGTCTTTACTGGATATGAAGGCTCTGTGGCTAAACCACACAAGCCACTAGAGCTGGCAATGTTACGTTGGACTCTGAGGTAGCCATTCTCTCCCCATTTAGCTCCCCATGAGTTCCTAACGATCCAATAATCCATGCCATTCTCAGAACCATATCCAGCAGCAACTACACCATGATCCACTGCAGTACCACATTTTCCAGTAAAGATGCCCTGAAATTACAAGTAGGATAATCGCGTGAATAATTGGATGTGATCATTGTTACATCATAGTTTTTCGACCTACAATTAGAAGTCTGTCAACTAATATATCTTTGGTCGAAAAAAAAAACTACACGTCATTGATCAAGGCAACATTTTACTGGAAAGACATTAACTTAGATAGGGCAATACGAGAATAGAAACATACAGATTTGTAGTGCTGGAAGTCTCTGCCACCAGCTTCAAGTGCAATGCTCACAGGTTGATGTGCAACAGCCTTTTGCAGCGCCTTTTCGTTATTAACTGGAACATCTTCATAGCTATCTATTTTGACAACCTTGGCATTTTTCTGCATCACAAACAAAATGTGTTGCCACTTATTAGTCTACACTTTAACACTGGTATTTAATTAAGAGTGTAATTGAAATCAAGAATGTTATACTGACCCTATATTGGTCGCATACGTCATTACGTTCTTTGTAAGGGTAGTCTTCTTCAGTGTCAATTCCTCCATTATTGATGACGAATTCAAAGGCGTAGTCCATAAGACCACCATCGCAACCTTCATTGTACGACTTGTCACAATCCACCAACTCTTGCTCTGATAGTGATATCAAATTCCCGGTTACTATCGCGTTTATTGATTCCATGGCAGCAACGGCAGAGAATGCCCAACAACTCCCTGGTTCATTTAATCGATTGATTAGAACACAAATATTCAGCCATACAACAAATTTATTGAATTGAAGTATACAAATATTTTACCATTTTTTATGGTTGAGGCACATAATTTAGTGGTCGTTTAGCAGTAAAATTGTTATATCACATGGATCATTTGTTAGTTGGTTAGAGTTCATAACAGGCAGTCTAGCAAATACATTGCTCATTCGCCCGATACATAACTATAAACCAGGATCATACTGATTTAGATTTGAAATAATTGAGATTATATATCAACAATAACATTTGTACCGGATACTGTGTGGCGTGTATAAATAAAGTTGTAATGTATGTAGTAGAGGAGTGATGTATCCAAATGTTAAGAGAGAAGAAAAAAGAGATTTTTGTAATTAATTCAAATGATAGGGATTATGAAAAATTATGCTATCTTAAGTCGTGTTTAATTTTTCCATTATTATCTGCAAGGATATTCATGTAGCATGATAATACCTAAATTTCCTTATAACTTATACATGTATTAGTTATATAAATATTTAACATAATAATATTTTTAATAAATACGACAAGTATTTTAAGAAGAGGAAGCATCTACTAAAATCAAGACATGTTGGAGGCATCATAGAATTTTAAAACATATTTCAAACTTGTCAAAAAGCTGCAAGATGCCAAAAGATACAAATTGGTTTGCCAAATGAATAACATTTGAAATCGATGTTTGTTCCCTTGTTTTTTTTGTTGATATTTTTATAATTTTACAATGCACGTCAATGTCATATGGTATTTTATAAAAAGGTCAATTCATGTAAAGTTTATATCGATTTGCAAATTAAATATAGCATATATTATATTATAGTATTCTATAAACATCAATCATTGAGCTTTTCCATAATTATCAAGTTCCGTTGTTTAAAGTTTTTCACCATAATTATCTGTTGTGTTCATATTTGACCCGGAAAAAAATTAGGAAAATTTTTTGAGAACAAAATAACAGATTATAATACTTTAATTATTTATTTGATTTGACTTTCTTGTAAATAATTGTTATGCTATTATTATAATACTTTAACTTATTGTGAACAAGTTAAATAAGTTGAGTAAAGGTAGATGATTTTTTTTTTTTGATTTCCACCCAGGGAGCCTATATTGAAGCTTCGACTAAATTTGATTAGTGCATGATCTCTCCCACCACTATACTATAACTCATGTTGGCAAAAGTAGATGTTTAATTCATTTAATTGGTAGTAAAGTGATTAATATGTAGTTAAGTGTTGTGTTGTTTAGTTTTCCATAATACAGGTAATTTTAATATTTTCCTCTTATAATCTTTGCTCTTCGATTGTTATTACTATCTCTTTGTATTTCCATAATTGTACAATTATCACGGAATTTTGTTGTAGTCAGTGTTTCTTTTCAGGATATTTTATCATGTTATCTATATAATATTTTGCTATAATTTTGTCACTATTTTTTTCGATCTGCTTTGATATGTCCTTTCTTGAGCAAACATCTATCAGATATAGTTTCTTCAGTTCTATTATTTATTTTTCGATATCCTTGTAAGACTAAGATTTATGTATACAGCATACTCTAAACTCTAGATATATCAATGACAGATCTAGGGAGTAGAGAAGGTTCATCTTAACTCCATAAAAAAATTATGAGTTGACTTATAGATCGAGAGGTTCAAAATTCATCTTTAGTTTTCAAGTTACTATATCTGTCACTGTTGTATACCCCACTTATAGATTAAACTGAGTATGTTATTATCCTATGCATACTATATATTATGCTACGATATTTGATAAATTTAGATTTATAACCAAATAGTAGTAGCAAAATTAACTTACCACAGCTTCCTTGATCCTTAACACCAACAAGCACACCTTTATCTCTCCAGTCAACTGATTCCGGCAAGCTATCCCCAACTTTAGGAAGATACCGATCACTTTTGTTCTTCGACAACCTCCTCCGGTCACCGGAACTCTTCGTACCCAAGTAAATCGACCTGTACTCCTCATTAGTCAGATCGGCGAATTTCGTCAATCCGAGCTTATAACTCTGATTCGGAACAGAGTTCTGTTCGTCTATATATTTCAAGTTATCCTTGAAGATCTGGAATCTCTTATCCTTTTCTCCTAAGGCGTTGTACGATTTTCCGTGCTCGATTAGCCAGGACTCGTACAACGCCGAGACTTCATCGTCGGTACGATGGTGAATATGAGTCTCGTCGTAGCTAATAATTGACATGTCGGAAGCGGAGGATAAGGTGGAGAAGATGAGCATGAGAAGTACGGATATGGTGAGAGTTGAGCTGTGAGCTGCCATGATAGGTTGATATTTTTTTTTTTCCCTGTATTGTTGGGGAAGAAGGGGATTGGGGAAAATGTAGAGAAGGTAGGGTGTTATAAAGGAAAAGTGAAGGGGTACTTTTGGAAATGTAGAAATGTGTAGGAAAAAAGATGGAAATGGAAAGAACAAAGGACAAATTTAGTTACTCAATTCACTTTCCAACGTGAATTCAGATTTAATTAAACTCTAACACAAAATTAAATTTAATCAAAACATATCATTTAAGAAGTAATAAGTAAAATGATAATCTTACAATATAATTACTCTTAATTATTACAAATTATCTCACCAGTTAGGAAATAATTAGTATTTCCTTCATTCATTTTTATTTGTCAACTACATATTTAAATATATTTTTATTTTTATATGTCACTTTAGCATATTAAAAGAAAATTCAAGTTTTATCCTCAATATTAATCATCTTTTCCTCAAAATTTGAAACTATACATCAATTAATATGAATATTATGAGTAAAATATTCATATTAATTGTTATTTTTTAAAGACACAAATTTTAAAGTGAATAATTAAAATTGTACAAAAAAACATTTAATAATAAAAATAAAATAGATATTAAAATGAACATATATTTTTTATATATTCTAATAGATAAGTAAAAATAGAGAGAGAAGTGATTAATAAAAGAACCCTCAAAAGGCACAAATTAGTGGTAGGTGGAGAGGCTGAAACAAGAAAGAAAGATATATAAAAATAAAGTAACAAGTAGGATTCTAAAACGTTTGTATATTTGACATATTTTTATCTTTAATATAATAAACTAGTGAAATTGTTCGCGCTATGCGCGGTATTTATAAATTTATTTAATTGATAAAGAATTGCAAAAATAAAATTATATATATATATATATAGGAATAAAAGTGTCACATAGTTTTCCAGGAAAAATACTTTCATAAGAAAAAAGAAAAAAAAATGAGTAACATACAAGTCTTGTAGCCTGTCCTTTGTTACGTATATTTTGTCCATAAATANNTGTAACATACAAGTCTTGTAGCCTGTCCTTTGTTACGTATATTTTGTCCATAAATAATTTAATTATTAAAAATTAATAACTGTTATTTAGTTAACATATTTAGATGTAATTTTGATTTTTACATAATAAGATACACATTTAAATTCAAAATAATTTAGAGAATTTTAGTCCAAGAGAAGGCAATCTTAAAATCAAAAGTAACAATTAGGGGAAGATTAGAAACGGAAGAAAAGAATTACATGTCATGTTTAAAAAAAATCATTAAAAGCTAATATCATGAGTAGAAATCTATACATTAAAAAAGAAAATGGAAGTCCGGAAATTGATATAACAACTAAATCAAAATTGTGTTAATAGAAATACGATGTAGATTTAGTGATCACAATAATAATTTATATTTGTAGTCATTTTTAAATAAATTATTTAATATTCAAAAGATATTTATTCATGTTATTAGAGATATCCGTCCACACATTAGCTAATTTTGTATTGCGAAATGTCTTTTAAAGAAGGAGATTGGATCAATACATCATGCTCCCACCATAGTCCTTGAAAAATTGTTTGGTTGACAAAATTATTTTGAAATTATAATCCTATCTAAATTTATATCTCAAATAAATAGACTATAAATTAATTTCAAGTTCGATCCTAGATATTCTACCTTATTCTTGTAACAAATGAATGATTTATAACAATTGTCAAATAAAAAAAAAACGTGAGCTATAAATTCTCCAACTTTCCACTGATAAAAAAGTCTAATCAAGCATAAAACTTCACATTAAAACTTACACATGCAAACAAACATATTAAAACTAAGAGGAGGAGAAAAACAAATCATAGCTAACAATTCATTAATTACAAAGGTAAAGATTAAAAAAAAAAGAAATCTATATAGATTTTTTTCGTCATGCCTAACTTCATAAATTTATATATCTAAACAAAAGGTTTAACTAACATGATACCAAGCATAAGAACTATGTTTGTACCAAAATTATATATAATAAAAAAAAAGATGCATAAGAACTGCGTTGTATAAATTTATTGAAAAAAGGAGAAAAAAATTGTCATAAGAATAACGACTAAACATTTAGGCATGTAAATATCAATATTAAATTATGTCTATATCCTACTTCAAAAACTACCTTGAAATTACTTGTACTTGAATTGAAACAAAAAATAACCAAAATCATCACAACCACATGAAATTCATTTTTTCATGTTTCTGAAAAATTCAATGAGTACAACAGTAATCCATAAGTCCTATTTCACTAAAAAAAATAGTGTGGAAGTTTTGGTTGAATTTCTGATCTTTGAAGAGCTTCTTGGTCCCTTCTCCTCTTCTTTTGTTAAATACGAAACAAAATCATTCTTTGTCTAGAAAAATCACTCTTTCTTGATCTGAGATTGACTCACACAATAAAGATTTAAAAAATTTATCAATACGAAGAATGTTGTTATGAATTTGAGTTTTGAACAGTGACCTTGAGAATTTCTGAACTTTCTAGTTTTCAAAATATATATACACAATTAAATACTACTCAGTCCTAATTAAAAAACTGACAATTAAATATTATTATTATTTAATACAGTAATAAAATGGTAGAATGTGATAATTAAGCAGGTAAATGTTTTAATTGTATTGGGGAGAAGCCCAAAAGACATGTCATAATTGGGTTGTTACAAAGAAGGCAATGTGTTGTTATAACTTATCATGTACCGCTTTAAATTAAGCAATGAATATGTGGTAATTGCTTTCAGTTAGATGGTAAGAAATAATTATTTTATTTGATATGAAAAATATTTTTAAAAATGTTAAAAAAAGAGAAAATAAAAAAATAGGTTTCTTGGCCTTAGAGAGCGTCACATAAACATGTTTAACATCCAGCTTTATATATATATATATATATAGATATAGATAGATTATTTTATATTCATACAAATATATATGATTTGTTTTGAATTAACTATATCGTATAAATTAGAACAAAGAAAGTAATCAATTTATTCTAACAAATTATGATTTACTCTTAATACAAAGTGCAATTATAATATCTTGGAAAGTGAAGCTTTAGGTAGTTGGAACAAAAAATATTTTTAAAAAAATAAATAATTTGCTCTTTTTATATATGAGGAATAATAAATAAAACTTTTCTAAAATGTGATAATTAAATATGGGAGTTGAGATTCTGATATTTGTCCAACTAGTGAGAATGTACATTTTTAAAATAAGATTCTTATCTACTGTTGCACGGTATCAAAGTAGGCCACGTTGATTGGATAAGAAAAGACTGAATGGCCCTTGTTGTTCTCTACTGTAGGACCCATAAGCCTAACTTTTCCTACTATAATTTAATCTTTTTCCGCAAAATCTTAGAAGCTCAATTGTTTGATTATCTTAGATGGAGTTCGATTCTCATTTTAATTATCTTAAGAAGAGTTCGATTCTCATTTTGTAATTATCCTCTTCTATTTCTTTTTTCATTTCCTTGATATAAGTAAAGGTATATGTATTGACTTATTCAGTAGGATTACATTGAGTATGTTGTTATGATATTAAAAAAATAAGTAGATACGTGAGCTAAGTTAATGAGAGATTGTTTGATATAAACATAATTGTTTTAATTTAAAACAATCATCTTGATAAATTAATTTTCACTTCTATTTTTTGTTAAAACTTATATGTAACAACAGAAAAATTGTCACATCATGAGAGATTAGTAGTCAAATTTCAATAAAAATAAAGAGAAAAAAATAAATGGCTTCTTTAAATTTGGATAAGTTAGCTCGGTGCCTCGACATACCGAAATTATTCCATATTTGTGATAATGACAAAATAAATGTACTTGAATGAAATATTTAAGTTGATTCAAATATCACTATAAAAAAAATATAACGTTGATTTTCAAAATATATATCCCTATTTAGTAATTATTTTTCTCTCATCAAAAACCAAAAATATAGTTATTTTTTGAATCTTTCATCTTAATATTATAAAACTCTACTAAATATATTATTATTATATTTTCGATCTCGATGCCAATATCTAGTTGCCAAAGGCTAACATGGATATTGATCTAAGAACAGTTACGTTGCAACTTGTGTTTCATTGTCTTTTTGATAATGTGATTAGGTTGTGGTGGAATGGTAAGTACTCCTTCATCCTTAACCAAGAGGTTTCGAGTTTGAGTTTTCTTGGATACGGAATCGTCTTTATTAGGGAGCGTTTTACCCCAATGTGGGACTTCCTGATGCAAATTTGAATTTAGTCAGGCTCCAATATAGGTACCGAACAATGAATGAGAAATAAAAAAGTTATTATTTGATTGCTACTTTTCTTCTTAAAAAAATATAAATAAATAAATCCAGACACCAAGTCACAAGTCATGGATGAAAATAACAAACAAACAAACAAAAATATCAACTTATTTAACACCAATAATTCTTATCAATTAGATATTATATATTATATACTACTATTATAAGATATCAAGAATATTCAAAGAGGTTATAGGAAATATAATTATATTACAAGAACTATATATATATACTAGTATAGCTAATGTACACGGCATCGACGGTGATTGGTTAACTTATTCTCAATAAATTATATAGAACTAGAAGCTGACGTACAGATTCAATCAAATTTAATAATTTTTAGAACAAAGTTTATATTTTTGTAATAGTAAATTTATTTTATATATATATATATATATCTAAATTCAACTACTTATAATTTGATCTTATTATTTAATTTTTGAAATTTATAAATTTCAAATTCTAAACGGATCCTTTCGCCATTAGTTTTTATTAATATCTTTTGTGTCTTTCCAAAAAAAAGTCGTATTAGATTTAAATTTTAAACGGAGGAAGATATCAAGCAATGTATCTGGCCATGTTCTATTACCACTTACTTATTATTTAATTAAATTTTAAGTTTTGCCTTAAAATTTACACTTTTGAGGAAAAGTTGAATGAATTGGCCTTTAGGATTAAGTTAACGTTTGATCATATATTTTTAAATATTTTTGGAAAAAATGGTTTGGGTGAAGTTTCAATACATGTTTTGGTCATAATTTTTGGAAAACATATTTTACTTTTTTAAAAAATAAACATAATATATATATATATATATAAATTTCAAAAAAACTATTACAAATATTCAGAAGTTTGACATAATTTTTATAATGAACTAGATAATATGTTATTTTAAAATTATAATACGATATTTTAGAAAAAACTAATAATAATAATACGATTATCATCTATTATATTTAGTTACAAAGACCATCTACTCAAAAAGATAAATGATAATGATGGTATATAACTATCTTTTACTATAATATTTTCATATTCTACAAATAATCTTTTAATGAATGCATTTAATGAGTAGTCGGGTAGGTAGATAGAATTATAGGTGGAATCATAAAGGATGATTTATTTATATATTATAAAACATAAATATTTAGGGTAAGTTTAAAATTTTAAAAGAATTGAGAAACTAGAATTTGGCCCCAAGACCATTTTTTCCAGATTTTTGGGTCTTGTGTTTTTTTTTTTTTCCAATTTTTTCTTTGTCAAAACATGACAAATTTTATGACTGTATTTTTTTTCAAAAACTATTTGCAAGAATTATGACTAAACGGTCCTAAGACACACGCAACCTTTTAATTTGTTTTATTACTCCCTTTTATTTAATTTATATGTGTTATCGTTCAAATTTTGAAAGTCAAATAATTTTTCGATAAATATTTGACGATAACTAGTTCAAATAAGAAACTCATACAGTGAATAATTCATGTATGAAACTAAAAAATTGATATACTTTAGGTGTATGAGTTTCTTGTTTGAACAATCTATCATCAAATATTTATCGAAACACATCCCAACGAATATTTACTTTTCCTAGGTTGAAATATCATCATTGTTTAGATAGAAAAAATGAACAATTGATAACTACAATATGGTTCTATAAACATTTGATGATATTCCAGATAAAAGAAATATCGTACACATAATATTTCAATATAAAACTCAAAAATCGAAATATTGGTATTGGATATTAGGTGATATATATGAAGTATCTTCCTCTACTGCTCCCTCAAAGGTCCTTAAATCGTGCACTCAATAACTTCCCAAATAAACTAAAACTTGAAAAAGACAAATAATAAATTAGAAAATTAATCTAAAAACCAAACAGTTGTAAATTGAAAGTGGCCGGTGAAGAAAAGAGAAAGTTAAGTAAAGATTCTAATTAGAAAAAAACAAAACAATATAGTAAATTAGTAATAATACGTTCACTTCATCTGTCTATTCATGTGTGGTCCATTTAATGAATTTGGTTGTATTTTGACAATGATATAAAGGGGTTATTCAATTTCACAATTTAAACACTCTTCATCCATTTCATATTATTTAACTTATATCGATCTGATACATCCTTGAAAAAATATAATATGATTAACGATTCAATTTAATTTAAAAACAACGAAGATTGTGATAGAGTAATAAATATTATTTCATCCTTAATCGAAAGATCTCAAAAATAAATTCCTCTAAATATAAAACCGTCTTTATTTAAAAACATTTTAATTTTATAAAACTTCAATACATATTCGATCAAGATTATAATTTTGAAATAATTTAATCCATAAATCCAAGCATATCTTGTATTCAATGAAGCAAAATATAGACCACCTACCGTTTGATTGATTAGGCATAGCAACTTATCTATATTTGGGTGTAAAAAGTCCACGTAAATAAATTTCTCATCGTAGATTCAAAATTATTTTGTCTTTGGGCAGATAAGATTCACAAAAAAATTAAAATAAGTGTTAGCTGCAAATATTACGTTTATTAGAAATTAATAAATATAATATATAATTTACTAAAATTATATATATTAATTAAATTTCTCTTTAAAATTAAACATCATTATGACGATGAAAAATTAGGGTATAACTGAAAAATATACTCTAATTTTATCTTGAATTTGTAAGATAACACTTTTTGGGGATATAAATATTTTTGCTAACGTAGGGAGCTGGGAGCAATATGTTAAGTAATAAGAGTGTTTAGTTCATGGGCGAAGTTAATTCTTAGATTGTAGTTTAAATTGGGACAAAATTAGGGGTGGACGTTTGGTATTCGGTTTGGGATTATTAAATTTCAGGTTTGATAATTCGGTAATTGATAGTTAAAAGTATATACCAAATATCAAAATTTTAAATTTCGGTTCAGTAATCGGTAAATTAAATTTTGGTTTAGTATGGTATTCGGTTAGACCGTTGAAGTTGTAGCCAATTGTGTTACAAAGTTAATTACTATTTTTTCAATCATTTCTATTTTTTTATGTGGATGCACGATAAAATAGAAGATCAATAAGTAAGAAGACATCAAGAAAAATAAATTGATACAACTAAAAGACATATATTTGGGTTGTTTATGTTCATTCTGCAACTTTTTTCTTTGGACTTGTATTAATGAGTAATGAACATGTTGTTGATACATGATTTTTATTAAGTAAATAATTCGGTATTCGGGAAATACCAAATATCAAATGGTACTAATGTCTCATATCAAACCCAAATTACCCGAATACCATAATTCTATAATTTTACTCCTGAATACCATACCGAATACCCAAGTACCAAATTATCAAAATATTTTATTTGATTCGATAATTCGATTTTCGATATTTTATGTCCAGTCCTAGACAAAATAAGACTATTTTATCTTTAATCAAACAAAGTGCTCTTTCTGTTTCAATTGAATTATTCTGTTTTGATTTGATACTAAATTTTAAAAAGTAAAATAAAATTTTGAATCTTCTGATCTTAAATTTAAAATATATAAAATATGTCAAAATGTTCAATTCACATATCTTTCTTGGTTGGATAAATAAATTTAGTTTCAGCAACCAAATTGCGATCCACTTTGTGCGTTTGCTGAGTAGACCATGCCTCTTGTTTTGATGACTTTGGCCCTCCGTTGGCTTTAATCGAGGAAAACATGGATCGTGATTATAATAAAAAAAGATGCAGATGGCATCTCTTAGGAAAAAATAAAATAACCACCAATGAACTAATACTTGATACTTAAATAGAGAAGAAAATAGAAAGAAATTCTTTATACGCTATTATCAATCAATAAATACAGCAACACTATAAACAATGAGACTTCCGTCTTATTTACTTGCCCGGTGAATCAATCCCTAAGAAACCCCCAAAAGGGCTTCCATCTAATGGGTACACGAAAATGATCAAAAGAATGAATGACCACTAGAGGAGGAATAGCGATAAAAATTGATTTAATACTACGTTTTCTATCTTCACACAAAAAAAGAGATATTTCTACTGATAAAGACTAAAAAAAGAAGAAGTTAAACAAACAAATTAAAATGAACGAAATACATAATTTAATCTCAAAAAACCTATCTATGTGAACCAAGTAACCCCTAACAAATTGTAAACATGGGATATGGGTCCCATTCATCCAAAACTAAAGTTAAACCGTCCAAACCAATTTTATGAATCTGTCAGTCTATCAATGCACTTATCTTTGGGCTTGGATTTGATGCTTTCGTGTTGAAAAGTCTCTACTTCTCATCTCTGATGCCCATCTCCTAATCTTTTAGAATTATAGATCAGTATGGAGCATGGGGTTCCTTGTCCTTTATCATCTAGTTGCTACAACATCAATGTATCAACATAATTTGGGAAACTAATACAAATTTCATTAGTGTAGGAGTTAATTACTTAGATATACGCTAATTTGTAATATTATGAATCTTATCAGATTTTGGTGCGTCCATGTCCAGATACATATATCTCGAGATATATATGAGGTCAAAATTAAGTGTAATGACTTCTAGACTGTATCCAATTGAATCCACATGTATTTGAGATACATAACAATCTCGCTCGTCACTCTCATGTGTATCTGTTATCCCAGATATATGCGAATTACACTAGGTACATATAAATACATGTATCTAGTGTGTATTTTGGAGTGATTCGCATGCATCTGAGATACATAACTATCTCGCTCACATCTCTTTTTTAGTGTATTTGATAACAAAAATGCATGTATCTAGGTTTATATTCCGCTTTATTTGATAGAAAACTCTTAATTAATAATAAAATACGTAATTATTTTGAAATATAGATAAAATTAATATATTATAATATAGATATATGTCTAATAAAATATATTTTTTCATTTAATTTCATAAGTGAGATTTCAAATGAATGACCTATAAGTAACAAAAATATTTTCGACATACAAAAAATTAAGCATGCAAAGCAATTATCATTTACCTACTACTCCAGGTAAATACAAACTAGTCCCACTTCATTGAGGTGTAACATGTGAAAAAATGGCCCCATTTAAGGGTGTGCTTGCTTGTTTGGTATTAAAAAAAAAAAGGAAAATTCACCCCACATATTTATTTAAGGCTTAATATTACAGTCTTTAGATGTACTTTTTATATATTATTATTTATAACAGTTTAATTACAAGTATTAACAGATTAATTTTAATTTATAATTTAATTTATTTGATTTAATTAATTAATTAATTATTATTTTTATAATTACCTTACAATTAATAAGTAAGAGAAATAAGATAATCAATTGTCATTATCTCTTACACCATTTTAGGGATAACATTAATCGAGAATCAATTGTCATTATCTCTTGCACCATTTTAGAAATTTTTTTTCCAGTTTTCATACCCCCACCCCCACGTTCCTCTTTTACATAGAACTAATTTTTTTCTCTCACCATCTTCAACGTTCGTCTTCTTCATTAAAAAAGAAAATCAGCAGAACTCACGATTGAGCCCCATGAATGTGGAAGGGAAAAAATAAGATAACATACTTTCCTTTCTGTATGATTTTTTTGTTATGTTTAATAATTGGAAGAAGCGAATGCTTACTTGTGCCCCACTAGAAGTGGATACGTATTTGTTTTAAAATTAGCACATGTTTTAAAAATTATATGTGCAGGAAAGAATGTTATATATGAATTCAGATTTTTTCTTTCTATTATTTTGTTCTCTCTATCAACTCTTTTGTTGTCGGTAGCAGGCAACTCGAGAAGAGGCGTTGGCCAAGGTTTCTGCTCTTGAACTAGAGATAAGTGTTGCAATGCCAACAAATAATGAAATTCCGGTAAAAGATGCTTCTTCTCAATCGAAGATTAGTCAAGCAAAGAAAACAGTTAGTCATGCAAATCAAAAGGGAAAAAAGAGGAAGGTGAAATTGTAGAAGCGCCTCATTTTGTTTCAGATTCAGATTCAGATTTCGTAAGTAAGATTAAAAAGAAAAAAAAACAACAAATGTCGAAATTGGTCAGTCTTCAAAACCAATCAACAAGAAGAACAACAAGGAAAGAGGACTCAGAAATCCCAATTTGAAAAAAAGGCAAAAAAGTGGTTAGGATAAGTATTTTATTTAATTTATTTTTGAATTATTCAATTTAGTATTTTTTGTGTTAAAAATATTGTATTATGATTATTGTTGTTACGAAACTTATATTGATGTGAAAACTGTACGAAATTTGAATAATATTTGTATGAATATGACATTAATATATGAGGTATGAATATTGTATGAAATGTGATGGAATGTTGGTATTCAACTGGTATGAAGTGTTATTTGATATTGGTATGAAATTGGTTTGAAATCAGTAGCCCAACTAGTTGATTTTAGTGTCGTTTATTCAATGCCACAGTGCACATGTAATATGGTATGATGTTTGAATAATATTGGTGTGAATTTTTTTTCAAATATGGTATACTGTTTTATTAAAATTTATGTACATGAAATGGAATGAAACATGAATAATATTGGTCTGAACTAAATTTCATATATAGTGTATGAATGTTGATATGAAATTGATTTAATTTTTGTATAAATTATGTGAAATAATTAATTTATAACTACTTATAAAATGAAGTTGGTATCGGAATGAAACATGAATATTGTTGGTAGGCTAACAAATTCATTTGAGATCTCAATTACATGTTTTTTTCAATTTTTCCAATGGGATATCAGTTCGATACCAAGTGTACACCAATTGGGTACAAATTAACTAGTTTTAGGTTGACTAATTTAGTTGAAATCTCAATTACATGATTTATTCAATTTTTCCAATGGGATATCAATTTGATACCAAGTGTACACCAATTGGGTACAAAATTAACTAGTTTTAGGTTGTCTAATTCGGTTGAAATCTCAATTACATGCCCTTTTTCAATTTTTCCTATGGGATATCAATTCGATACCAAATGTATACAAATTAGATGCAACATTAACTAGTTTTAGGTTGGTTATTTTAGTTAAAATCTCAATTACAAGTTTCTTTTTCAATTTTATCGTTGGAAATCAGTTGGATACCAAATGTATACCAATTTCATACTAAGATTTGAATTTTCAGTTGATATCAATTGCGTACCATCATTATCTAGTTTTTTACTATGCATTTGAAAAACACTTAATACACAAATAATTAACTAGTACACATTAATAAATTATCTGAAATTATAATTCATTAACTTAAAAGACAAAATAAATCAAAACATGAGTTTGTCACATTAAAACAACCAAAACAAAATAAAAATAAATATGTCTTTTTTTTTTCCAGCAAGGTAATTTGAACATGTCTTCTTGTTGTGTCCCTCCTAACGACATGTACTGCACGTAACCTTAGACCTCTTGCATTTCACATCAGCAAATTCTTTCCAACGTTCATGTTGTGGTCTCCCTACAATTCTTTTTGAACCAGACGACAATAATTTATGCTCCGACACTTTTTGAATTGCATATTTTCCTGTTCCAACATAAATTATTGTGTTAGTATTACAGGATACAAAAGTACAAAAAACTTTACAAAACTATATATAATATGATACGTAATACGCACTGAAACAATATTTTTTTGTATCAATTTATGCTCCGACACTTTTTGAATTGCATATTTTCCTGTTTCATCATAAATTAATTATAATAACAACAAAATTATACACGCTCGTCATTATTTTTTCATACAAATATCATTCAGACAATACACTACAAAACAAATTTCATACAAAAAATAATATTTCATATTTCATACTCACTTAATACACATTTCAAACAACAATCATCTCATACCAATCTTATACATTTCTCATATCAAATAATTCATTACTCTCACACAAATTTATACACAAATGACAAAACATATATAATCAATAAAATTTCAAATTTAATACCAAATTAAAACACTTTTCATACATTTCTTCAAAAATCTAAATAACTTTTTAACACATTAGTGAACACACTTTCATACTAATTTCATTACATTTATACTACCAAATTTATTCAACATTTTACATTTAATTTATATTTTCAACAGTAATCAATTTTACAATTTTACTATACCTACTTAATCTACAACGATAAAACTATTTATATTTTATACATTTATACTCAAATCTTTCATATATTGCGCCTATTTCTCACGAAATCATGGTTTTGACAGTATACAAATTAATCAAGCAACAAAAAAAAAAACTTACCAAAACGTATTATGAACAAAATTAACAAAAACGTATTATGAACAAAAATTAACAAAAATAAATTTTGACCAATCACTAAACAATAATAAATACTAACCTGAAGGATCCCATATTTCACCATGTTTAATTAATATTGATACGTAGTTGTCCATCACAACAAAATCAAGATTTTTCAAAGAAAAAAAAAAACTTCAATTACTCGACAGTGAGAAGATTTTTGGCAGAAAATTGAA
The DNA here is from genome assembly GCF_019186545.1 of Solanum stenotomum. NCBI lineage: Eukaryota > Viridiplantae > Streptophyta > Magnoliopsida > Solanales > Solanaceae > Solanum > Solanum stenotomum. The sequence continues at coordinate 3,636,984 of NC_064285.1, read as the reverse complement.
GAGAGAGAAACGTTGAAAAAAAAAAGGATAAAGTCAGAATTTTTAATTAAGTTTAAGTAATTTGAGTGAATTAAGGAAACTATTCTTAATTAGTTTGAATTCCTTAATTCGTGCTAATCAGTAATTATCTACACTCAATTCAAATTAAATTAACACCCTTATTTATGTTTTTTACCTTTTTGCCTTCAAAATTGTTTTTATCTTTGCTTTTTTTAATCTTTTTTTTAAAACAAATGTTTTCAATTATTAAAAACAACTTTTTTTTAATAAATTATTAGAACCTGAAATTTTTAATGTTATAACTTGAAAGTTTAAATCTACTGCTATAACTTGAAAATATTAATATAATATATGTCATATATGAAATTTTCACTAAAAAAAAGGAGAGGGAATATTAAATAATAAAACACGTTACATGTGCTAGGCGTAAATTATTAGTTTTATTTTCGAACTATTGACAACCTTAAAAACGTCCCTTTACTTGACTAACTGAATTTAAATACACCCCTAAATTCTCACCAAATTTAGGGGTGTTTTCAACAGTTCACTCGACTTTTTATTATGCGCCATATGTCATATGAGAGTTTGATACCACTTGCTATGTCATGTGGCAGATCGTGGATATGATCGAGTATATCTCAAAGTTTAGTTAGTCAAGTAGAGGAGTATTTTTAAGACTGTCAATAGTTCACGAACGAAACTAATAATGACATAATACATAAACATGACCCTTAACTTGGCTTCAGCTGACAACTATGACCTTTAACTTTGGGTGTACACAAATAGACTTAAACTTGCAAAAAATTGAATAAATAGACACATTCGTCATCCATGTCAATTTTGTGTCTTACGTGTATTATGTCATGTATGACAAGTGTGTTTACTTGTTTAATTTTATACAAGTTTAAATGTCGTACACACTCAAAGTTGGAAGGCATAGTTGTCTGTCAAAGCCAAGTTAAAAGTCATGTTTATGTATTATGTCAATAATAATTTGCACCAAATTTAGAATATTTCCAACCCCTCTCATAAATATATTAATAGAAAAACACATTCAACTTTAATTTGGGGGTAAATACACAAGTTATTAAAGAATTTAATCAAACACATAGTTTGCAAGAAGAATTATTGAATTCATTTTACTAGTCAAATAGTAGAATCACATATTTATGAAAAAGGAACCATTATTGAGCGACGTATCACAAATCCACCAACTCTTGCTCAGATAGTGATATCAAATCCCCGGTTACTATTGCGTTTATTGATTCAATGGAAGCAACGGCACAGAATGCCCAACAACACCTTGGTTCATTTCATCGAGTTGGTAGCTGGTTAGAGTTATGCAAGTATTAGTATGTAGATACGTATTATTTTATGTAGGATTAATTTCTTCAAAACTTATATATTTATTAGTCATGCAAGTTTCAACATTGTCAACTAACCAAACATCATATTAATTTTATACTATCAAATAACTTATTTCTTATCTATCTATCAGATAATGTTGTATAAGTTATACAAAAAGTAATATATATATATATATATGTATGTATAACTTATTTTTTATCCATCTACCAAATGACTTAGGGTTGCAACATTACACTCTACTTAACTAACTGAACTTAAATACCTCCAATCTTGAAACATAAGTGAAATACACTCTTGAATTTTTGTCAAGTTTAGGAGTATTTTCAATTCTTTTTTCGAGCTTTATTAAGAGTTCCATAATCTTATAAGAGTATGAGACTACTTGCTATGTCATTTGATAGAACGGGGTGAATTTGAATTTAGTTAGTCAAGTATAGAATTGTTCTTAAGACTGCCAATAATTCGAGAACAAAACTAATAAATTTATGATAAATTTAAGAATGTTTTCAATACTTGTCTTGATTTTTTTCCCCAAAGTCTATTAGAGGACGGACTACAAGAGAACAAAACCAAAGAGGCTGCGGGTAACAACTTTTTTTATATACCGTATATATTTAGAAAGATGTTAAAACATTTTAGAACAAATTAGTTTTCCAATTAATATTTTGTAGAGGAATTACTTAATCGATTAATTAATATTTATCAATTTAAAGAGTATGTGAACTTTCAATAAAGGTTAATTTGATTACATTGTTCGAAGGATGAAGCCTCAAGGAATTTCAATGAATCCACTGGTAAAAACGACATTTATGAACTCGAGGTCATGACTAATGATCTCAATTACGGCAATAAAATGGATGTCAATATCATGCTAGATTACCCGAGTGAAAAATGATACATATTCAGAGGTCCAGAGCTTCGAAAAAATTGTGGACACCAATAAAGAAAATAATGTTGTTGATGAAGTTGACGATAATACAATATCATCGGAACCAGCTATGTGTAAAGAAACACTTATCGCGTCTTCACAATTTTTTGGTGCAATTCAAGAAGACAACACCGAAACTTTTGAATGAGAAAAGTTAGAGATGAGTTTCAACTAAATTTAAATTTTAACAAAATGCAAAAAAACACTAGAATCATATATCACTGATTGTCTTAGATATTTTTATAAATTTAAGGAATTATCAATTTATAATAGTGATGAGACCATATATTTATATAGGCGTCTTTCAAAAATATATGTATTTAGATTGAGTTACGATCTCAACCTGTGATTTAGAAGTTCCGGCCAGAGAGCTTGATCTAAGCAAGGATATGATCTTATTATGATATCGTAATCAATGATTTTTTCCATTAACTTCAATCGGGACTAAAGAAAAATATTATCTTATAGAGCTTATTAATTTACCGAATATTAATTTAGAGAGATTCTACTGTATTATTATTTACTATTTATATAAGTATATTATTTACTATATCATGTACTTCAATTACACCACAATTTTATCCTAATTACCTTTTTTTTTTTCCTTTTCATGAATGTTTTCTATAATATTTTGTCATAACTCATAACATAGCTTCACTTCTATTATTATTTTTTATCTGCTTTGAATTATTTTTTTCTTGAGTTGAAAACATTTGTCAAAAACAGTCTTTCGGTCAAAATTTATGTCGGATCTAACTAGATTCTTGCTAAATTACAAATTCTTGTGAGTTTAATGTCCAACTCTTCGAGTCATTTTATTATTTGTATAACCACGTACATTTGCGTGTAGTAAAATAAATCAGTCTCTTTATGAAAAAGAGTAACATTTAATTAACTTACCACAATCTCCTTCATCCTTAACATCAACAATAACACTTTTTTTTCTCAAGTCAACTGATTCCGGCAAGTTATCCCTAACTTTAGGAAGATACCGATCGTTTTTGTTCTTCGACAACTTTCTCCGGTCACCGGAACTTTTAGCACCCAAGTAAATCAACTTGTACTCCTCATTAGCTAGTCAGATTGGTGAATTTCGTTAATCCTAGCTTATAACTCTGATTCAGAACAGAATTATGTTCATCTATGTATTTCAAGTTATGTTTAAAGATCTGAAATCTGTTGTCCTTTTCGTCTAAGGCATTGTACGATTTTTCGTGCTTAATTAGCCACGACTCGTACAATGCCGTGACTTTATCGTCGGTTCGACGATGAATATAGGATAAAGTGGAGAAGATGAGCATTAGAGATATGGTGAGAGTTGAGCTGTGTGATGCCATAATTAGTATGACCTTCCTTTCATTTTTATTTGTACACTATATAAAAAACATATTTTAACTTTTATTTGATATACGAAAACATGTGGTTCACTTTAAACGTTTACTAAGTAAACCTTTTTTGATTGGATAAACAAAATCAACTTATAAACTAAAATTTGACACTTAGATAGAGGAGAAAGTAGAAAAAAAATCGTTATAAGCTATTATTATCCAATAAATTCATTGCAACACCATAAACAATGAGTCTTCTATCTCGCTTATCTACCCGACAAATCGATCCCTAGGAAACCTTCGAAAGGACTGTTGTTCGATGTGTACACAAAAGTGATCAAAAGAATGAATGATCACTAGAGTGGAAAAGCAATATAAATTGGTTCCATACGATATTTTCTATCTTCGTAATGAGAATATTTTTTTGAAATAGACAAAAAAAGATAAAAAAAAATAGAACAAACATACTGAAACGATGAAAATACATAAACATAATCTCAAAATATCCATGTCATCCTTTGAACCAAGCAACTTGTAAACATGAGATATGGGTCCCATTCATCCAAAATTACAGTGAAACGGTCCAAAATAATTTTTTGGGCCGTTTATCACGTCCATTAAGAAAAAATAATGAAACTAGACAAAATTAACAATTTATTTATGAAAAATAATTTTAAAAATATTCTAAAAAAAGGTACTAATATGTTGTTTTTATAATAAACTTTTTCCCTCCCTCCCTTACCTCTCTCTTGCCCTCTCCTCTCTCTCTGTACCCTTCCCCTCTCTTCCTTCAATTGTATTTGTATTTGTACGAATATAATACTCTTTCATCCTCTCTGTCAAATGTATTTATATTCAATCAAAGAGAGGATGAACATAGTTGTCTTCGTTGTATTAAAAGGAAAGTGATCAACTAATATGGAAAGGAGGTTTTGCAATCACATTTTAGTGATGCATAATCACGAAGAAGGCACCAATACTAGAAAACGGTATCTACTGAATTGCCTAGGGTAATATATGACAGTAAAAGTGCGTTCGATCCAAAGAATAATATTTTTCATGAAAAATGTTTTTTTTTTTAAATAAGTGAATTGACTTTTTTTTGTGTGTGTGTTAGATATGTATGTAAAGAAAAGTTAAATTAAAATTATTTATATATAATCAGAATAAATATTATGAGAAGTAGAGGTTGAGTAGTGAAGGCATGATGTCGTATGTATGGGGCTACGGGAAGTTGAGGGGAATGAAGGACATAATCTGACATGTCACTTGTAAAACTTTTTTTTAAAAATTTAGATTGACAATATTATTTTACTCATTTTAAAAGCAATTTAATTTCCTAAAAAATATATTAGAATAATAAGCTAAATATGGAGGTATATCTCTTAATTAATATATTTGTTATATTAAATTATATAATCATAATAAATTGAATTAATTTGATAAATTGATGTTTTCATAAATCACATCATCATAATAGATTGAATTAATTTGACATATTCATAATAAATTGAATTAATTTGATAAATTGATGTTTTCATAAATCACATCATCATAATAAATTGAATTAATTTGACATAAATTGAGGATGAATAAATTTTATTTTATTTTTTGTGAATAAATATTTGAATTAATGTTGGATTATCAAAATTCAAATCCAACTAGGATTACATCTTACAATTACAAACTTAAAAACCCTTTTATTTTCCTCTTTGCCTATTCTTAATTTCATCGTTCAAAATTTTCAGAGAAAGCAAAAAAGGGGGCAAAAATGTCTGACGGAATCGCACGTGGTCGTCTTGCTGAGGAGCGCAAATCATGGCGGAAGAATCATCCACATGTACTCTCTCTACCCTTTTTGATTATTTTTTTTTCGCTAAAAGTACTTTTTTGTGTGCTTTATCAATGCACATTAATGGATTTTAAGAGTCTGTTGATTTGATGGTTCGATGGGTATCTTCTCTGTTTTCTTTAGGGTTTTGTGGCTAGGCCGGAAACTGGTGCAGATGGGTCTGTCAATTTGATGGTGTGGCATTGTTCTATCCCTGGAAAAGCCAAGGTGAGTAAAGTTTCTTGCTTTTCATGACTAATTTCAAGTTTTGTAATTTTTGTATGGATGGTTTATTAGTAGTGAAATTGGGGAAGTTAGAATATATATATATGAATTAATCATGACAATTAATAAAAGAGTGTCCGCTTGTGTGAGGTCGTTCACATTGTTTGTTCCAAGTAGGGGTGACAAAATCAAACCCAACCCGTCTAACTTGTCCAATCCGTTTAAGTTTGGACGGGTTATTGACCTGCTCATTCATTACCTCAACCCATTATTGATATGTAAGTCGAATTGGCTCAAAGAAAAATAATAATTTTATTAGATACTAAAGTAATTTAAAAGAACAAATAAAATAATTAAACCTAGTAAAAATTGGGGTTGGGTTGGGTTGGGTCTTGACCTGTTATATAACACATTAACTAACCTGTTTTGATCCAAGCAAATTTGGGTTGAGTTGAGTTTTGACCCAATTGTTGTCATAACCCATTATGACTTACCCAAATTTGACTCAACCCGCCCAGTTGTGACCGCTAGTTCCAGGTCTAGATAGAGGAGTAGGGTTGAGGTAGGTTGGCAGCTATAGTGAAACTTGTCAATTTATGATGAATTTTCATAATTGATAAAAGCGTATAAAACATATGTATATTCAGTGGTTTGGTGCAAATTCCTCGTCCGTGAATGGAATTTTTGGGCTAGAATTTGTCTACTTCTTTTAGCAACTTATTGTTGATCATTTTTCCTTGCTTTGGTGTTGAAAATTAGTGGTTTTATGCTGTAATTAACTTTAATTCATAGGTTCATGAGGGTGTTTATTGATTCTATGTTATGAGAATTGTGAAGAAAAGATTGTGCAATCTAATTAATATTTAGACACATCAATTTGGATATTTACGCGGCAATTATAGAAAGTATTCTATTAGATTAGTCGTGACTTGAGAAATTACACTATATGTTTGAAATAACAACACACCCAATGTGACCAATAAGTGGGGTTTGGGGGTAGAGTAGAGTGCGCTTAGGTCCTTGTGTGAGGTAGAGAAATTGTTTCCGATAGACTACAATCAGGTATCCGTGTCTCTCTTTGGTACAAAAACCTTTGAAAGTGTTCACAAAATTCATCTTACTGAATTATTCACAGAGTTTGTAGTCGTCAGTTATGGACCTTAAAGCAATTTGTGTTGCATTTTGAGAGTCACTCAAGTCCTTGAACTCTGTCGCAATTTTCTAAACAAAGAAAGTTATAACCTTACAGCATTGTTAGGTAAGTATGACTCCCTGGATTTAATATAGGGAGTAAGAAGAATATGATCTTCGCGAGGATGTAAAAGTCCATTTTCTTAAAGTACCATAAGGTTTGAACTTCAATTGCTTTGGTGTATATAAATTGCATAAAAATGACCGGATGTTTTGTTGAAATGCTTTTAGTTTCATAGGTTAGTTGCGTAAATAATCATGGGATATTCTTTCCACATTTCATGCGAAAGGATGTTTTGTTGAAATGCTTTGAGTTTCTGAACGATACTCTAATAAGTGCTGTACACTTTTGGAAAGTTTTATTACGTTTAATCCTTTACGGTTTGATGTGAAACATATTCTTGCTTCTGCAAGTCTTTACGGTGTTGAAACTCTGCTTTCCCCTTCCCTCAGTTCTTTCCTCTAATATTTGTCAGCAATAGTGATATGATATTTTAACTGGTATGGTACAGACTGACTGGGAAGGCGGCTTCTATCCAATAACAATGAACTTCAGCGAAGACTTCCCTAGCAAACCACCCAAGTGCAAGTTTCCTCAAGGTTTCTTTCATCCTAATGTCTATCCATCGGGAACAATATGTTTGTCTATCCTCAATGAGGACAGTGTAAGTTATTGTCGTTGTTATTTTGTTAGTATTGTCAATTGGTATATCGGTTTCGAGATGACTCTTATGATTATTCCGTTGGTTATATTCTTGTTTAGGGGTGGAGGCCTGCCATTACAGTTAAACAAATTTTGGTGGGCATCCAAGATTTGCTTGATCAGCCAAACCCCAGTGATCCAGCACAAACAGAAGGTTTTCAGCTATACATGCAGGTAACTACTCGAGCTTGATGTGTACTTCACTGAACTTTTTCAGGAAAAAAATTAAGTTTGCATTTTGATTTTGATTTTAACTTGTCGTTACTATATGTGACCTTGCTTTTGCAGGATGGTGCTGAGTACAAGAAACGAGTGAGACAGCAGGCCAAGCAGTATCCAGCTCTTGTCTAACATTAGTTAGTTATTAATTATACAATTATGCGACATTGTTAGTCCTCATTGACATGGTGGCCGTTTGGCTAATTTGGTGCTTATCTTCTTTATGATTGAACAATGAATATAGTCAGTGTGCAACATGCATGCTGTCTGTTATTTTGACAATGTGATTAGTCTATTGATTTTATTTTATTATCTTGTCTTGTGATACATTATACAAGCAAGGTTAACGTCCTTGATGCTTATTGTAGGAAGGTTAAGGAGTGCTTACTGCATTGAATTTTCAATTACACTTCCAAGGTGCCAAAAACATGGCATTTGAGCTCCTCTATTAGTGCAGTTAGATGATTGTAAGAAGAGCCTCCTTTTTCCACAGCCCTCTTAATCATTGTTTCGACATCTTTTGCTCTACTTCTGATCTTTTCACTTTCCTTGGAGGTGTTCATCAATATTTTCACACTCGCCTCGATCTTCTCCTTGTTGACAATTGTATCCGTGATGTCAAAAGTACTGTGGCACACCTCTGCCCCAACTCTAACCCCACATCCAAGAACCTCCACCAGCTTCTCATTGTAGAACTGCTCCGCGAACAAGGGCCATGTCAGCATTGGCACTCCGACTGTAAGAGATTCTAGGATGGAGTTCCAACCACAATGAGTCATGAACGCTCCAGTTGCTGGATGGTTCAAGATCTTCAGCTGTGGCACCCATCCTCTGACTATCAAACCTTTCTTGTTTGTAAGCATTTTTTCCTTAAAGCTAGTAGGCATCCAGCTTTCTTGCTCATTTTCTTGGGGTTTGTCTCCCTTCTTTACCACCCAAAGAAACGATGAATTCGAGGCCTCAAGAGCCAAGGCAATTTCATAGAGCTGAGCATCAGAAAACCTGCCCATACTTCCGAAACAAATGTACACAACAGAGTTTAGTTCTTGAGAATCAAGCCAACTTAGGCAGCTGTGTCGCTCTTGAACTGAAGTGTTCCTTGAATTGCTTGCTTCTTCTCTCTTTGAAAAATGAAACAAAGGACCAATCAACCATGGTTTTTTACCTTTGATTTCCTTGTAAAGCTCAGCGTAAGTAGACTCCAGGTCATAGATAGTGTCATGAATCACGGCATAGCTTCGAGGTTCTGATTCTTTAATTCTCTTCATCATTTCCCAGTATGGTCCTTCAGGTTTGGTTTTAATACCCTCTGGCAATTGAGATCTTTTCATTTCAATCTGATCTGGTAAACCCGGAATCAAGAAACTTTCTGAATCCGAACTTACCTTCTCATGAGGCGTATGCACGTTCAAACAATGTTCAACACAGTGGTACATAAGATTATGTGGATAAAATGTAACTCTAGGAATCTTCAGTTGCTCAGCTACGTCCACCGTCCATGTAAGGCACACATCTGAAATAATGCAATGAGGACGAAGCTCAACAATAAGATCTTCGATTGGTTTCTGAAGCAAAGCAATTCCCATAAATAACATAGCCGTTTCTGAGGCAGTGACTGCAGTGAAGTTTTCGATCCCTTCTGGTAAGCCTACTTCCTCAGATGGGAACTTGAGTTTGTGGATGAAGATCTGGTTGCCAGAATCCTTGATAGAGGACTCGAAAAGGAGGGCATTAGAGTGTGTGGTTATAATGCTAACTTTGACTCCATGGCTAGCAAAAAGTCTAGCTATATCAACTAAGGGGATTATATGACTTGGTGTAAAGTATGGAACAAAAACTACATAGAGTTCACTATTTTCTTGTGCCATTAGTGCTTACCTAAGAATGGCAGAAGTAGGGTGAGAAACAACTGAAAATGTTACTAACCTTATATTAGATTCAGACATATCATAGATAGCATAAGAAGTCATGTTTTGTTTTGTTAGATCATGTGAAAAACATTAAAATGCAAGGTATGTTTCTTTAACAAATCTTAATTTGGATTTAGTTTTATGTTCAATCTATATATTGAATGGTTCTCCTGAGTTAGGTTTCTGTAGAGAAGTCATGAAAGGGAGATGTGGGCCGCAAAATACTACTCTCTCTGTTTCAATTTATGTGATGTTGTTTGATTTGACACGAAGTTTAAAAAAGTAAATATGTAATAGATGTTTGTGTGGCCGTAAATCACCCAATTGTTACTAAATATAGAAATGTGTTATTCTTGTTGGGACTGACTAAAAGGAAATGTGTGTCACATAAATTGTGACTGAGCGAACACGTGGTCCTACAAAGTGAGGTAGGGATCAAACGTTTAAAGTGAGTAGTTGAAATAATGTTGCTTTTCATGAGCAATTAAGAAACACAAATTCAATCACTCTGTAGTAGGTGTAGCATGAGTACAAAAAATGATGTGTACCGCAGAGTGGTAAGCGTTAGTGAATAGACAACATTACGTTTACTTGTACACTTATGCAGTTGTCATAGTTTAAGCTCAAAAATGTCACAGCTCTTGTTTGATATTTGTGCCTTTCGAACTATATAATTATGCAGCACTGCATAGGGCCTGTGGCAAATTTGGTGTGTACTTCTTTATGTTTTGACGATGAATATAGTCTGTGTGTGTGACATGCATACTGTCATTTTTTCAGCGCGGTTGGTCCATTATTTCAGTTTTTACTCGCGATTTATTAGACGAAAGCTCTGTTCTTTTGTGCTAACAATCTTTCAGTTGCTGATTGTAGAATGCACCTGGACAAAACATAATAAACTTCTCATTTGATAAGTGAGTTTTCTTCATGTATTATCACATATTTTGCTGTCGCAAAGCTATATTTGAGAGAAGGGAAATCATTGTTTACAGATTCACCTAGTTTCATTTTCTTATTTGGTGGATCCCTTGTTTGAAACACTCTTAAGAGTTTTTTGTCTATAAAAGATCGCTTCAAGCAACAACAACGACATACCTAGTGTAGTCCCATAAGTGGAGACTGAGGAAAAGATTGCTTGAAACATAACATGTTATTTCGTTTTTTTTCCTTTTCTTCTGTCATGTAATGCACGAGGAGGCGTGGTGCTTATTGTAGGAAAAATAAGGAGAGCTCAATGCATTAAGTTTTCAGTTACTCTTTCGAGGTGCCAAAAACATGGTACTTGAGCTCCTCTATTAATGCCTTTAGATGATTATGAGAAGAACCTTCTTTCTCCACAGCCCTGTTAATCATTGCTTCGACGTCTTTTGCTCTACTTTTGACCATTTCACTTTCCCCGGAGGTGTTCATCAACGTCTTCAAACTCGCCTCTATTTTCTCTTTATTGACAATCGTATCCTTGATGTCAAAAGTACTGTGCTGCACCTCTGCCCCGACCCTGACTCCGCATCCAAGAACCTCCACCAGCTTCTCATTGTAGAACTGCTCCGCGAACAATGGCCATGTCAGCATTGGCACTCCGGCTGTAAGAGATTCCAGGGTAGAGTTCCAGCCACAGTGAGTCATGAACGCTCCGGTTGCTGGATGGTTCAAGATCATCAGCTGTGGCACCCATCCTCTGACTATCAAACATTTCTTGTTTGTAAGCATTTTTTCCTTGAAGCTAGAAGGCATCCAGCTTTCTTGGGGTTCGTCTCCCTTCCTTACCACCCAAAGAAACGATGAATTCGAGGCCTCAAGAGCCAAGGCAATTTCAGTAAACTGAGCATCAGAGAACCTCCCCATACTTTCGAAACAAATGTACACAACAGAGTTTGGATCTTGAGAATCAAGCCAACTCAAGCAGCTGTGTCGCTCTTGATGTTGAGTATTTCTTGAATTGTTCGCCTCTTCCCTCTTTGAAAAATGAAACAAAGGACCAATAAGCCACGGCTTTTTACCTTTGATTTCTTGATAAAGCTCAGCATAACTCGGCTCTAGATCATAGATGGTGTTGTGAATCATAGCATAGCTCCGAGGTTCTGATTCTTTAATTCTCTTCATCAGCTCCCAATATGGTCCTTCAGATTTAGTTTTAATATTTTCAGGCAATTGAGATCTTTTCATTTCTATCTGGTCTGGTAAACCAGGAATCAAGAAACTTTCTGAATCCGAACTTACCTTCTCATGAGGTGTATACAACTTCAAACAATGGTCAACACACTGGTACATAACATTAGTCGGATAAAACGTAAGTCTAGGAATCTTCAATTGCTCTGCTAAATCCACAGTCCATGGGAAAAACATGTCTGAAACAATGCAATGAGGACGAAGCTCGAAAATAAGACTTTCCATTGGTTTTTAAAGCAGAAGAATTCCCATAAATACATCTATAGCCATTTCTTTGCTAGTGGCAGCACTGAAGTTTTCGATCCCTTCAGGTATGCCTACTTCAGCTGATGGGAATTTGAGTTTGTGGACGAATATTTCATGGCCTAATTCAGTAGCATGATCGATTGAGGACTCGAAAAGGATGGCGTTGTAGGGGGTGGTGATGATACTAACTTTAACACCATGACTAGCAAAAAGTCTAGCCATATATATCAACTAAAGGGATCATATGACTTAGTGTGAAGTGTGGAACGAAAACTACATGAAGTATTTCACCATTTTTTTGTGCCATGACTGAACTTGAAGAAGGGATTGGAACTCACTTAACAACTTAAAATGTTACTAACTTAATATTAGATTCAGACATATTACAGATAGCCTAAAAAAGTCATGAAAAAGCCATTAAAATACTAAGTATGTTTCTTCAAGGGATCTTATCTTGGATTATTATTATATTCAATCAGTACACTGAGTGGTACTCCCTATGTTATCTTTCTGCAGAGCAGTTCAATTAAATTTATTATAAAAAGCCTGACATGAAAAAATACATTATTTTTCATGTCAGGGAAACATGGACTTCATTAGAGCTAGGCATGAATGCTAAAAAATAGAAAAATCGGATCGAACCGAATTAATTCGATTCTTTGGTTATTCGGTTTAAGAGTTCCAGTTCTTCTATGTGTCAATTTTATTCCCAGCTCAAGTTATACAGACTCATAGCTTCATTTTCATATTTGGTAGATCCCTTGTTTGAAACACTCTTTAAGAGCTTTTTGTCTATAAAAAGATTGCTTGAAACAACAACATACTCAGTGTAGTCCCACAAGTGATGTTTGGGGAAAAGATTGCTCGAAACATAACTTGTTATTTCGTTTCACCTTTTCTTGTGTTATGTAATGCATGCGAGGCATGATGCTAATTTTAGGAAAAATAAGTAGAGCTCAGAATGTTAAATTTCTTACTACTCTTCTGATAAGCCAAAAGCATGACACTTGATCTCCTGTATTAATGTTGTTAGATGATTATAAGAAGAACCTCCTTTCTCCACAGCCCTGTTAATCATTGCTTCGACGTCTTTTGCTCTACTTTTGATCATTTCACTTTCCCCGGAGGTGTTCATCAACGTCTTCAAACTCGCCTCTATCTTCTCTTTATTGACAATCGTATCCTTGATGTCAAAAGTACTGTGCCACACCTCTGCCCCGACCCTGACTCCACATCCAAGAACCTCCACCAGCTTCTCATTGTAGAACTGCTCCGCGAACAATGGCCATGTCAGCATTGGCACTCCGGCTGTAAGAGATTCCAGGGTGGAATTCCAGCCACAATGAGTCATGAACACCCCGGTTGCTGGATGGTTCAAGATCTTCAGTTGTGGCACCCATTCTCTGACTATCAAACCTTTCTTGTTTGTAAGCATTTTTTCCTTGAAGCTAGAAGGCATCCAGCTTTCTTGGGGTTCGTCTCCCTTCCTTACCACCCAAAGAAACGATGAATTCGAGGCCTCAAGAGCCAAGGCAATTTCAGTAAGCTGAGCATCAGAGAACCTCCCCATACTTCCGAAACAAATGTACACAACAGAGTTTGGATCTTGAGAATCAAGCCAACTCAAGCAGCTGTGTCGCTCTTGATCTTGAGTATTTCTTGAATTGCTTGCCTCTTCCCTCTTTGAAAATTGAAACAAAGGACCAATAAGCCACGGTTTTTTACCTTTGATTTCTTGATAAAGCNTCATGAACACCCCGGTTGCTGGATGGTTCAAGATCTTCAGTTGTGGCACCCATTCTCTGACTATCAAACCTTTGCTGTTTGTAAGCATCTTTTCCTTGAAGCTAGTAGGCATCCAGCTTTCTTGGGGTTCATCTCCCTTCCTTACCACCCAAAGAAACGATGAATTCGAGGCCTCAAGAGCCAAGGCGATTTCAGTAAGCTGAGCATCAGAAAACCTCCCCATTCTTCCGAAACAAATGTACACAACAGAGTTTGGTTCTTGAGAATCAAGCCAACTCAAGCAGCTGTGTCGCTCTTGATCATGAGTATTTCTTGAATTGCTTGCCTCTTCCCTCTTTGAAAAATGAAACAAAGGACCAATAAGCCACGGTTTTTTACCTTTGATTTCTTGATAAAGCTCAGCATAACTCGGCTCTAGATCATAGATAGTGTCGTGAATCATAGCATAGCTCCGAGGTTCTGATTCTTTAATTCTCTTCATCATTTCCCAGTATGGTCCTTTGGGATTGATTTTAATAACATTTTCTGAAAGTTGAGATCTTTTCATTTCAATCTGATCTGGTAAACCCGGAATCAAGAAACTTTCTGAATCCGAACTTACCTTCTCATGAGGTGTATACAACTTCAAACAATGTTCAACACAGTGTAACATAAGATTATTCGGATAAAACGTAAGTCTAGGTATGTTCAGTTGCTCTGCCACATCTACAGTCCATGGGAAAAACATGTCTGAAACAATGCAATGAGGACGAAGCTCAAAAATAAGACTTTCCATTGGTTTTTGAAGCAGAGGAATTCCCATAAATACACCTATAGCCATTTCTTTGCTAGTGACTGCACTGAAGTTTTCTATCCCTTCAGGTATGCCTACTTCAGCTGATGGGAATTTGAGTTTGTGGACGAATATTTCGTGGCCTAATTCAGTAGCATGATCGATTGAGGACTCGAAAAGGATGGCGTTGTAGGGGGTGGTGATGATACTAACTTTGACACCATGACTAGCAAAAAGTCTAGCTATATCAACTAAAGGGATCATATGACTTGGTGTGAAGTACGGAACGAAAACTACATGAAGTAATTCACCATTTTTTTGTGCCATGAGTGAACTTGAAGAAGGGATGGAAACTCACTAAACAATGGTAAGAAGTAGGGTGAGAAACAACTAAAAATGTTACTAACCTAATATTAGATTCAAACATATCCCAGAGAGCCTAAAAAAGTCACGGAAAAACATTAAAATACAATGTATGTTTCTTCAAGGAATCTTATTTTGGATTAGTTTTTCTATTCAATCAATACATTGAGTGGTTCTCCATGTGTTTGCAGAGCAGTTGAAAGGGAGATGTGGGCCGCAAACTACTTAGTACTACTCCATCCGTTTTAATTTATTTGTTGTTTGGCTTGGCACGACGTTTAAGTAAGAAAGAAAGACTTTTGAAACTAGTAGTCTAAAACAAGTTATAGATATTTGTGTGGCTATAAATTGTCCCATTAGGATGAAATGAACATTTTAAAGTAAACTACTAGTTATTAAATATAGAAATGTGTCGTTCTTTTTTAGATAGACTAAAAAGGAAAATGTGACAGGTAATATGTGGTCCTACAAAGTATAAAAATCAATGTGTACCCCAATAAGTATCATAGACAGCTCCCAGTGTTACTGTTGAGAAACTTCCCGAAAAACCGAAAACTTTCATTAAAGGTGTGTTCCGTAGGAAAATGTTTTTCATGGAAAATATTTTCTAATAAAACTATTTCTAGAAAAACAAGTGGTTTCTTACTTATTTTCCTCTGTTTGATATGCAAGTAAAAAAATATTATTCTAAAAGCATTTGTATATATAAGACAAAATTATGAGAATAGAATGGAGGGGAGGGTACGGGGTGTGGGGGTGCGGGTGGGGTGGGAACGAGGGGCGGGGTTTGGGGTTGGTGGTGGAAACCAGTCTTGTCAGCTGATTGATATTTTATTTATAGAAGGCATCAATGGCCATAACATGTTATTTCGTTTTCCCTTTTCTTTTGTCGTGTAATAAATGCGAGTTCATCATACATATTTTTACGTGTTGATTTCTTGGATAGTCACTCAGGTAATATTATTATCTCAGAAAGTCATTTTCTTTGTTGAGGGAAATTGAAATCAAGAAGAAATATGCCGTTTTTGAGATAATAACTAGTATTAGCTGGTGACCGTATGAGAAATAAACCCCATATTTTAGGGAAAATGAGCGAAGCTCGGGACATCAGATCTTATTACTCTTCTGATATGCCAAAAGCATGAGACTTCATCTCCTGTATTAATGCAGTTAGATGATTATAAGATGAACCTCCTTCCTCCACAGCCCTCTTAATCATTGCTTTGACATCTTTTGCTCTACTTCTGATATTTTCGCTTTCCCTAGAAACGTTCATCAACATTTTCACACTCGTCTCTATCTTCTCCTTCTTCACAATCGTATCCGTGATGTCAAATGAAATATGCCACACCTCTGCCCCAACCCTGACTCCACATCCAAGAACCTCCACCAGTTTCTCATTGTAGAACTGCTCCGCGAACAATGGCCATGTCAGCATTGGCACTCCGGATGTAAGAGACTCCAAAGTGGAATTCCAGCCACAGTGAGTCATGAACGCTCCGGTTGCTGGATGGTTCAAGATCTTCAGCTGTGGCACCCATCCTCTGACTATCAAACCTTTCTTGTTTGCAAACATTTTTTCCTCAAACCCAATTGGGAGCCAACTTTCATGTGTGTTATCTCCCTTTCTTACCACCCAAAGAAAGGTCGAATTCGAGGCCTCAAGAGCTAAGGCAATTTCAGTAAGCTGAGGATCCGAAAACCTTCCCATACTTCCAAAACAAATGTACACAACAGAGTTTGATTCTTGAGAATCAAGCCAACTCAAGCAGCTATGTCTCTCTTGATCTGGACTACTTCTCGAATTGTTTCTCTTTGAAAAATGAAACGAAGGTCCAATAAGCCACGGCTTTTTACCTTTGATTTTTCGATAAAGCTCAGCATAACTCGGTTCTAGATCATAGATAGTGTCATGAATCATACCATAGCTCCGCGGTTCTGATTCTTTAATTCTCTTCAACAACTCCCAATATGGTCCTTCAGGGTTGTTTTTCACATCTTCGGGTAGTTGAGATCTTTTCATTTCAATCTCATCTGGTAATCCCGGAACCTTAAAACTTTCTGAATCCAAACTTACCTTCTCATGAGGTGTATACAACTTCAAACAATGTTCAACACAATGGTACATAACATTAGTCGGATAAAATGTAAGTCTAGGAATCTTCAGTTGCTCTGCTACATCCACAGTCCATGGGAAAAACAAGTCTGATAAATGCAATGAGGACGTAGCTCGAAAATAAGACTTTCCATTGGTTTTTGAAGCAAAGCAATTCCCATAAATACACCTATAGTCATTTCTGGACTAGTGGTAACACTGAAGTTTTCAATCCCTTCTGGTAAGCNGATTTTTCGATAAAGCTCAACATAACTCGGTTCTAGATCATAGATAGTGTCATGAATCATACCATAACTCCGCGGTTCTGATTCTTTAATTCTCTTCATCAACTCCCAATATGGTCCTTCAGGGTTGTTTTTCACATCTTCGGGTAGTTGAGATCTTTTCATTTCAATCTCATCTGGTAATCCCGGAACCTTAAAACTTTCTGAATCCGAACTTACCTTCTCATGAGGTGTATACAGCTTCAAACAATGTTCAACACAATGGTACATAACATTAGTCGGATAAAACGTAAGTCTAGGAATCTTCAGTTGCTCTGCTACATCCACAGTCCATGGGAAAAACATGTCTGATACAATGCAATGAGGACGTAGCTCGAAAATAAGACTTTCCATTGGTTTTTGAAGCAAAGCAATTCCCATAAATACACCTATAGTCATTTCTTGACTAGTGGTAACACTGAAGTTTTCAATCCCTTCTGGTAATCCTACTTCATCAGATGGAAATTTGAGTTTGTGGACGAAGATTTTGTGGCCTAAATGAATGTCATGATCGATTGTTGATTCGAAAAGGAGGGCGTTGTAGGGGGTGGTGATGATACTAACTTTGATACCATGACTAGCAAAAAGTCTAGATATATCAACTAAAGGGATCATATGACTTGGTGTCAAGTATGGAATGAAAACTACATGGAGTACTTGATCATTTTTTTGTGCCATGATTGAAGGCTTTGAAAATGAAGGATTTGGTATGATTTGATTTATATTACATAGTTTTATTGGAGTTATCGCAGAGTACTGTGTCTTCACTCATTTGGCTAGAGAATATGTTGTAACAAGAAGATTTTGGCCTGCTTTAAATATTAACAAGAATGCAAACAGAAAGCTACTAAGTGCCAGTTTTTAGACAGTTTTGACTTGTATGAGCTCCGGAATTTATGTTGTTCGGATTCTTTAAAAGTGTCACCCGAATGGAGAGGCAAACCTAGGATTGAAAGACAGTGCTCAAGGGCTTAAGCTCACACCAGCAATATGACCCAATCCAACAGATATGTTTGAGGGGTCCTTTTAAATTATATAATAGTTCTTTGAGGTAAATGCGCACATATATATATATCAAGGTTTTTTCAAAAATAATGGGTGCATGTGAATGCATTATACATGCATTGAATAAATTCGAAGTCGCCCAGAGAAGCCATGTATTAGGAGTTAAGGGATAAATCGTTTCCTAACTAAAACGATTTTATATTTTAAACAAAATTTGAACATGAAAAATCTAGTTAAGATTAAAAGAACCTTATCATTCCACCATAACCATTGTAATATAACAACATTTTTTTTTGTAACTTGCAAAGGTTGCCCAAATGCATTTTAGAGGAATGAAATAAGGACAATATTATATAATTTTAATATTGATCAGTTCACGAAGGGAGAAATACATTACTTTATTAACTATGTGATTGTTTACATAATTTGAACAAAATGCAACTTCTATTTACTTAAATTAATTAATGCAATCAATTTAACTATTAAAAGGTTATGGGCTTTGACTCTAATTTACACAAATAGAATAAATATGGTCTTTGGCTCAAAACAAACTTTAGACATTGAGAGCTTGGGCTTTCAAATAAGGGGAGATTTGCACAAATGGTGGATCCTTGAAGTGTCACCATTTAAATTTTGACCTCTTAAAAAGACGGTAAAGTAATAATTATATCGCCAAAATTTTAAATGAGTTGATTGTCGAAATTTTTTATTTGATATTGGGTAAGACTTATTTTATGATCGTCAAGATTTAAATCATAAATCTTACTTTAACAACCAATTATGGTGATTGACATGATCTTTTTAGTATTTTTGGCGGTTCATCACTATTTGTGTCCAAAACCCCAACGATCACAAAATTTACTGTGTAGAAATTTTAACAGTTTTTACTCAAAAATTGATCTATATCAACTCCAAATTTGATATTTAGTCTTCTTATGGTAGTCTCAAACTTCAATAATTGACAGTTATTAGATTCAACTCAAACTTTCAGAAACTCATATATCGACTGTCATTTCTATAAACAAAAAACAAACTCAATTAATTCTGGAGCCCACATTGGAGCTCCAACTAAATCTGGATCGCGCACTGCAGGGCGCATTCATGGGTGGCGCTCCCAACAAAATTTTCTCCAAACCAAAGCTTAAACCCGAGACCTCTGGTTAAGGGTGAAGCATTCCCACCAGTGAACCACAACCCATGATGGTAACATAGCAAGACTTGCTAGGATCATGATAAACTCATCTCACAAGGCATACATATACATAAATATTACTTTATACTAGTAAAGATTTGTTATTCAAATTTTCCCCTAACATTATTTTCAAGTTTAAGATTGTCACTCTATAAAAGACACAATTACATGAAATTATTTAATTTTAACTAAACATACGTCCTTTATTTTTTAAAAAATGTGTCTCATTTTCCGTTATTGGAATAGTTCAAATAGAGAGGTGGAATAAAATAGTTATCCAAACTCACTAAATGAAAGGGCTTAACAAGAAGGATTTTGTTGGGTTTAAATGCCTTAATTTAAAATGATTTTTATGTTAGTTTGTATCATGAATGGCTCAGGTCATTTTGGGTTGGACTAGAATTTTTGTGAAACATCATAATAATAATAAAAAAGGTGCAAGTTTAATTATAACTTAAGTAAATATCATATAATTGTGGTGATGATAGGATAATTTTAAGTTTGAAAATGACGTTAGCGATAAATTTGATCCAATAGTTAAAGGGAGAGTAGTTTTTGAATCATTTCTAATATGCTAATTTTTTATATTTGAATAGGTGGAAGAAAAGACAAATTTAATCAAACAGGTAGAATAACATTTTTTTGAGTTATTTTTAATACGTTAAGGACACTTAATCTTTTTCCTTTTTATATGTAAAATATTCATTTCGGTTATTACTAAATAGAAATTATTATATCCTATCGTTATGTAACAACAAAAAATCTCATTTTATGTAATGTTCAATTTGATGTGATTGCATCTAAGGGTGGGCATAAATCAC
Organism: Solanum stenotomum; assembly: GCF_019186545.1. Classification (NCBI taxonomy): domain Eukaryota; kingdom Viridiplantae; phylum Streptophyta; class Magnoliopsida; order Solanales; family Solanaceae; genus Solanum; species Solanum stenotomum. Next base: position 3,616,588 of record NC_064285.1, on the reverse strand, counting down.
TGAATATAACCGACATTCACCATATCAAAGTTTGATTATTGTATTGAATCGAACTTTAACGATATATTTGATATTTACTTTTGATTATCAAAATTAAACTTTGAAATTTGATACATCAAAAACCCATTCCTTATGAATTATTTACCATATGTACATGTATATAATAAAAATTTTACATGCTAAGTCTATGATATGAGAACTAATGAAAAAGACTTAGATCAAGTTAAAATTGTTGAAAAAGTATTGCGATCATTAAGTACAAAATTTCACACCAAGAAAACGGTCCTTGAGGCCACCAAAGACCTTAGTACTTTGACACTTAATGATTTAGAAGATAAATTGATTACATACGAGATGTCCTTGAATCAATAGACGTCGGATATATTTGATAGTGTTGCAAGCAAAGGTGAAGCAACCTAATTCAAAAGAAGAGATATCAAACTTGGCTGAGACAAATCAAAGAGGACAAAAATTCAAAGGTAGAAGATAAGGGAACAGAGGTAATTTTTCATGTCGTGGTAGAGGCAATTTTTCTTACCAACAGAGAAATAATAATAACCTTAGGAAGGAACAACAAAATAACCAAAATTTTGAGAGACGTGACAAATCAACAGTTTAATGTCATAACTGTAGAAAATTTGGACACTATCAAAGAGATTGTTGGTTATAAAATATGAAAATAGAGAATTACATGCAAAATTGGCTGAAAATTATAAAGATAAACAAGAAACTTTATTATTTTCTAGCTCGGAAATAGAGGAAAATAAAGGAAATAAATGGTTTATAGATTCTAATTTTAGCAATCATATATTTAGAGATAAGAAATTATTTATTGATCTAAGTGAATCATTTAGAGCTACCGCAAGACTTGATGATCTAGAAGATGAATTTGTCATATGAGATGTATCTTAATCAACAAACATATGTGATAGAGGAGGATATTTTGCAAAAGAAAAAAATGATTATCAATTAGAAGAAAAAGAAGAGCCATCAGATCTGATAGAAATAAATAAAGAAGACCAAAAAAAAGGATGATCAATTAAAAGAAAAATAAGAATCATCAAATTTGACATAAATAAATGAAGAAGGTTAGAGTTTAAAAATTGTGGAGGAAGTACGGGAAGGTAGAGATAATTTTCATTGTGCTATAGATGCCTTTTATTGCAAAGAGGACTTCAATAATAGTCAATTTAATAAGCCAACAATTTTTTGAATGACTAAAAAGGATAATTTGGTTGAAACTGATGTTGCTTCGATAGAGGCTAGTAATTTAAGCCACGAGACATGTGATAGACATGATTGGTCTATACAAAGTTAAGCTATCGGAAAAGACATAAAAATATTCACTATTGTCTCACAAAAAAAAATTGTTTGAAACTTTTGAAGATGAAGTTAGTAATAAAAGAATCAGCAGTATTCCCCAAGAGTAAATTTTTTATGATCTACCCAAAATCGAAGCAAAAATCCTTGAAGTTCTAGATCCACAATTGAAGTGCATGACTTTAAATAGTGAAGATACAATCACTTTTGAATCATTATTCAAAACTATAAGTTTTGAAGAACATGAAAAATTATTTGTTGATGATCTTACTCTACCACATACACAATCAACTGAAGTTGAATGGACATGCAAAACCAAGTACAAATCAATTAGAAAAGCAGACAATTTTAAGACAAAAATAGTTATTCAAGAATACAAGAAGAGGAAAAAACATGACGATATTTTTAAAATATTTTTTGGTAAATAAATAAAATTTATTTCCAAAGTAAGCATTTGAGTACATGGTCAATAGGCCTGAGGGCTGGACAAACTGCCCCAATACTTTCAGGTCACTACATCACTGCTATCTATCCCAACATTTACAAGTCACATTTTATAACATTTGCATTAGATCATCCACTTCATGAGATTCAAGATTTGTTGGCCAGGTAGGGTAGTAATTGTAACTGTGCAGCCACCTTGCCACTAGCCCGTATGAGCTTCCCCTTATATGAACCTTTTGTATGATCAACTTTATAATGTTTTCAAAGGTTTCTTTCCCTTCATACGTGATAAATTGTTGCACTTAAGGATAATTAGTAGATCTCATCTCTAACACTCCTACCCATTTGCATGTGTACTAGTCCATGACTCCATGCTAATTCAAACTCCCAATTTCTAGGTGTTCTGACTACCCCATGCCATTGCAGTACCTTGTGTTGGGGTTTATTTGCCCTGATTTCTTACTATAAATAGGTTTTCCTTTTAGAAAAAGGTTATAATATTTTACTAGTCCTTTTCTTGTATGAAAGGTTTAGGACTCTATAAATATATGCTTGTTCCTTCTAACTTAAGCATTCACAATGTAGTCCTAGGGTTTTGAGAGTTGCGGTTATGGGGGAGAGTTTTGTGTACCTCCTTGTGTTCAGAGTGAATTGTTTGAGGTTGTTTCTCTCCATATTTTGTACTCTCATATTTATAGTGGATTGCTCATCTCCTTTGTGGACGTAGGTCGATTGACTGAACCACGTTAAATCTGTCTCTTTTGGTATATTTCTCGTTTGTCTTCTTACTCATGGTCTTTCGAGGTTTGCTTTGCTAGTTTCCGCATTACACCTGCTTATTTCGGTCCTAACAGTTGGTATCAGAGTCATGGTTCAATGATGGAACTAGGTTACAGATGGGTGTTCATCTTGGCGGGTGTAGTTCTAGTCGCAACCTTTTTGACAGTAATAAAGATCTTTGTTGGAGAAATTGTTTCAGAGAGGTTCTCTGTGTCGAGACGTAGATTTGATGGAGGAGATTATGGAGAAGAGATGCAAGATTCTAAAGATTATGTGAAGAAGGTGGACAAATTTATTTTGTTAGAAATTCAGGCCAAGGGGGAGATTTGTTGGGGTTTATTTGCCCTGATTTCTTACCATAAATAGGTTTTCCTTTTAGGAAAAGGTTTTAATATTTTACTAGTCCTTTTCTTGTAGGAAAGGTTTAGGACTCTATAAATATAGGCTTGTTCCTTCTAACTTAATTAGCATTCACAATGTAGTCCTAGGGTTTTGAGAATTGCGGTTATGGGGGAGAGTTTTGTGTACCTCCTTGTATTCAGAGTGAATTGTTTGAGGTTGTTTCTCTCCATATTTTGTACTCTCATATTTATAGTGGATTGCTCATCTCCTTTGTGGACGTAGGTCGATTGACTGAACCACGTTAAATCTGTCTCTTTTGGTATATTTCTCGTTTGTCTTCTTACTCATGGTCTTTCGAGGTTTGCTTTGCTAGTTTCCGCATTACACCTGCTTATTTCGGTCCTAACACCTTGAACCATATTTAAGAAGACATAAGGTAGGAGAAGAACAAATAAGAATGATTATCCATTGAGGATCCCCTAGATTATTACACACTAATTTCCTCCACTCAACCTTCTGAAAATTACCTTTGATCATAAGATAGACTTGTTTGGTTGAACATTATGTTAAGTTGTACAAATCATTCATGTTACATGCTGCGTTCACTAGATACTTTGAAGCTTTTAGGATCCTTTGCACAATCCAAGATGCTTGTTCAGAAAAGTTAAATATGAAGCAAGTCAAATTGACCTTGAATTATGCTGAAGAAAGATTGAAGTTGACTAAAGATGTACGACACATTTTTATCGATGCTACATATTTTAGAAAATTGATAGGAAGTCTAAGATACTTGACTTCTACAAGACGTGATATTAGGGGTGGACATGGTATGGTATATACCGAAATACCATATCATATCAAATTTATGGTATATGGTATACATTTTAATTTTTTTGGGTATTCGATACGGTATTTGATATTTTGATATAACATACCGAAATACCGAATACCATACCGAAGTATATAGTTACACACACACACATATATATATATATATTAAAGTACTAACAAAAAACAAATATGCAACCTAGTATTAGTATAAACTATATGTTTAGAAGTTAAAATTTTGACTACTCTATTTTGATTGAAATGTATTTGAATTGTAATTGATTAACAAAAGGAGTTGTTTATACTTTGTTTTACATATATATTTTGACATGTGTAATGTGTTAGTATGATACAATTGAGACCCTATTTTTTAATTGTCAAAGTCATAATACTCTATTACACGAATATAGATTAGTCGAAATTGAACAAATTATGGTTACCGATTTACCATACCGTAAATTACTGAAACCGAACTTCAATATACCGAATTAAATTAGTATGATAATGGTATAATATTTTAAAAGCCGAATATCAAAATTATGATATCGAAAATTTCAATATTCTACCGTACCATATCATGCCCATCTGGTATTACTCATGGAGTTGTTCATAAAGTTGAAGAAGATAATGCATGGTCACATTTGAAAATCTTGATTTAAGAGAGACTATGTAGAATAAACCAAAAATATGATTCCTTAATAGTTTAGAATTTATTATTTATGGTAATTTAATTATAAAAATCCTTATTAGTTTAGAATTTGTTATTTATAATATTTAGTTAATTATATTTAATTTAGGATTTATCAGTTAAGAAGATTCCTAGTCTTAATTTAATTTGATTTTTAGTATTATGCGTTATTGCATACACCAATTATCGAATAAAGCCTCCTACTAAAAACTCCTCGAACTCCGTGCACACGTGGCCCGAAATCTCCTCCTTTCCAAAGCACGTGGCCCGATTTAACACTAATCTTAATCTTAAACCGGTCTAGTTCCAAAAAAGACCGACCCGGTCCAATAATAAACCGGCTTGATCTTTGATGATGAAATGAACGGCTGTGATTAAATCGTCACAAACAAAGTTAGGGTTTGTGTATAAAAACGCCGATATATATAAAGCTTACAGTTTTCCCCAAATCGGGTGTTGCGGTGCAGTTTTCTCTGCCCTCCTCAACCCTAAAAAACCGAAAAATTCTCTCTTCAGTTTCTCTCGGATCTCCGACGATTTCTATCTCCATTATTCCTCTATTTTACATCTCAAAAAACCCAAAAAATCCCTAAATTTTCGCTTACTTTTTCCTCCATTGGGTTTTCTTATCAATAACAACACATCACAGAGAAAGGGGCAACTGAAAAAAGGAAAAAAAAAGGAGGGTATCTCTTTATTTGTTCCAGAAAAGTCTATATATTTTTGTTTGTTCTTATGGCACAGATTCAGGTTCAGCATCAAACTCCAGTGGCCGGAGGAAATGGTGTGGCGGTTGCTGCTGCTGCCGCCGGTGCTGCCGCTGCTGTAGCGGCGCCCGGTGGAGGTGTGTCGAATCAGTTCACGTCCACGTCGTTGTATGTTGGAGACTTGGACTTTAACATAACTGATTCACAGCTGTATGATCTGTTCAACCATGTGGGTCAGGTTGTTTCTGTTAGGGTTTGTAGGGATCTTAGTACTCGGAGATCTCTTGGATATGGCTATGTTAACTACAGTAACCCATCCGATGGTTAGTAGTTTTTATTTCATAAATTTGGATTTTGATTTCTTTAGTAGTGTGATTGCATGTTTAACAGTCTTTTGTTTTTGATGAATCTGGGATTTTGGTATCTTTTGTCGTGTGATTGTATGTTTAGCAGTCTTTAGCTTTGATGAATTTGATATTTTGGTATCTTGAGTAGTAACAGTCTTTATTTTTGATGAATTTGGGATTTTGGTATCTATAGTTGTGTGATTGTATGTTTAACAGTCTTTATTTTGATGAATGTAGGATTTTGGTATCTTTAGTAGTGAGATTGCATGCTTAACAGTCTTTATTTTTGATGAATTTGGGATTTTGTTACCTATAATAGTGTGATTGCATGATTTTCAGTCTTTGTTTTTAATGAATTTGGGATTTTGGTATCTTTTTTAGTGTGATTGCATGTTTAACAGTCTTTATTTTTGATGAATTTGGGTTTTTTGATATCATGGGTATAATTAAAATTAATGCCTCATATTTTGTGAAATTACTAATTTTGGAAAAAATTTGTTCTTTTCCCTGTTGTAACACATTATGAGATTTGACACCCCTAGCAGTAGTGTGATTTCTTATGTGCATTTGGCTTATTCTGCCTAAATAATTGGTTTGAACAAAAAAGGTTCAGCTTGTGTGGTTTTGCCCAGTATATTGTTAATCTTGAGTATATTTTATTGGTTACGATGAGGGCGTGTTGGGAAGTTCAAGTCTTCATGAAGGTGTTGCATGCGTAATTCAACTCCCTTTTGTGTCCAACTAATGTTTCATTACATATTTGATCGAATGGATAATGCTCAATATTCTGTTTAACTTGGAATGATGTTGTATGTCTATATTTTTTATCACCTGCTTTGCAAATTGTTTTCTGACTTGTTTTTGCTCTAAATATTTGGTCACAGCTGCAAGGGCAATGGAGTTGTTGAACTTCACTCCTGTCAATGGGAAGTCCATTAGGGTGATGTATTCTCATAGGGATCCCACTCTTCGTAAGAGTGGATCAGCAAATATATTTATTAAGGTATTATTATTGAAACCCTGATCTTGTATGATGTGATTTGTCATTTCAGAGCTTCTCTTGTTCCTTCATATTTTTAGTCATGGACATATACTGGACACTTATCTATTGTGAGACATCTGTTGAGTTCTTGTTGTCGTCTTAAGTATCAGAGTTATTGTGTCATGTATATAATTGGTTCTATAACATGGCACCAAATAAATGATGCTCACATCTGGTTAATCCAGTTTTTCTCCATCTTTAAAAAGTTCTAGTTGGACACACACATATTTTTATTTTTAGGGACCTGCAATATGTATTGGTGCTGGTTATCTATGTATATTTTTTATCCTAATGCATTTGTTTGAATTATTTACATAGAATTTGGACAAGTCAATTGACAACAAAGCTTTACATGACACCTTTTCAAGCTTTGGCAACATTCTTTCTTGCAAGATAGCTACTGATTCTAATGGTCAGTCAAAGGGTTATGGTTTTGTACAATATGACAATGAAGAATCTGCTCAAGGTGCCATAGATAAGTTAAATGGTATGTTGATGAATGATAAGCAAGTGTATGTTGGACACTTTCTTCGCAAACAGGAACGAGAATCTACAACTGGCATGATAAAATTTAACAATGTCTATGTGAAAAATTTGGCTGAATCTGCTACTGATGATGAGTTGAAGAATGTTTTTGGTGAGTTCGGAAGTATTACTAGTGCAGTAGTGATGAGGGATGCAGATGGTAAATCCAAGGGCTTTGGGTTTGTCAATTTTGAGGATGCAGATGATGCTGCTAAGGCTGTTGAAGCATTAAATGGAAAGAAATTTGATGAAAAAGAGTGGTATGTTGGGAAAGCACAGAAAAAATCTGAAAGAGAGCAAGAATTGAAAAACAAGTTCGAGCAAACTGCCAAGGAGGCTGTTGATAAATACCAAGGTGTTAATTTGTATGTAAAAAATTTGGATGACACCATTGATGATGAAAAGCTTAAGGAGCTTTTTGCAGAGTTTGGTACAATTACCTCATGCAAGGTATACTATTTCTTGTGAATGAACTTTTAGGTGGCTGTATTGATTCATTTAAGCTTAGATATTCTATTCTTGTTCGTTCAGGTTATGCGTGATCCAAGTGGAATCAGCAGGGGTTCTGGATTTGTTGCCTTCTCTACTCCTGAAGAAGCTTCCAGAGCTGTAAGTATAATTTATATGCCAACTCTATTGTTACATTGTGCTCATTAAGTCGTAACTTGTAACTCATTTTTTCTTCTTTCTTTAAGCTTTCTGAGATGAACGGCAAAATGATAGTTAGCAAACCACTCTATGTTGCACTAGCACAGCGGAAAGAGGAGAGAAGAGCAAAGTTGCAGGTAATAATTACTATCCCAATAGTGTGGCAGCGCTGGAGGAATTTTGCATCATACTGCTTTACTTGTTAAGTGGACCACTGAATACTTTGTCCATAGTTTATGCTCTCAGCCTTAGTTTAGATGCAAAAGGCCCATCTAGAGTGGGTCTTGACTAATGTATGTTTCAATGTGGCCTTGACGCCATGAGTCTGTTGCTGATAACTTTTGATCTGCTCAAATAGTTACCTAGTAATATATATTGATGAATGCACTAGTTGGTACAGGCACAATTTTCACAACTGCGACCAGTGGCAATGCCCCCATCACTTGCTCCTCGCATGCCAATTTACCCTCCTGGTGCTCCTGGGATTGGACAGCAACTATTTTATGGGCAAGGTCCCCCCGCTCTTATTCCTCCCCAGGTAACTTTGTTAGTTCTTATCCATAGTTGTCTATTTATTTAGATCTTCAGTATTTTGCACATGCTCTTGATACTATATGGTTGGGCTAATTCATGTTTAATTTATAAATGGCTACACATGATGTTGGAAAGATTGCACCAGATGTATATAAACGGGTTTCGTGCTGATGCATAATCTTGTTTTCCAGGCTGGGTTTGGCTATCAACAACAGCTTGTTCCTGGAATGCGCCCTGGAGGAGCTCCTATGCCAAACTTCTTCATGCCGATGGTTCAACAAGGACAACAGGGCCAGCGCCCAGGTGGTCGACGAGGAGCAGGGCCTGTGCAACAATCTCAACAGCCTATGCCCTTGATGCAGCAGCAGGTGGAGTTCTGCTTACTCTCTACAATCTTTTTGGGTATCCAGCTATATTTTTTTGTTTTGTTGAAAGACTAGTAAACTAATGATGAAAGATTCTATCTTTCAGATGATGCCAAGAGGAAGAATGTACCGCTATCCACCTGGACGTAATGTGCCAGATGGGCCAATGCCAGGTGTTGCTGGTGGTATGCTCTCTGTTCCATATGATATGGGTGGTATGCTTCCTCGTGATGCTGCTATGGGACAGCCTGTGCCAATTTCTACATTGGCTACTGCCCTTGCAAATGCACCACCTGAGCAGCAGAGGACGGTGAGTTCTTTTGACATTACAGGAATCTCTTGTTGACTGAATTAGGTTGCTAATGCTCTCATTGTTCTCTTGGCAGATGTTGGGTGAAAGTTTGTACCCACTTGTTGATCAGCTAGAGCACGAGCATGCTGCGAAGGTTACGGGCATGCTTCTTGAAATGGACCAGACCGAGGTTTTGCATCTGCTTGAATCACCGGAGGCTTTGAAGGCTAAAGTTTCTGAGGCTATGGATGTCCTGAGGAATGTTCAACAGGCAACCAGCAGCCCGGCTGACCAACTTGCCTCGCTTTCCCTCAATGACAACCTTGTTTCTTAGTGAAGTCAAGCTTGTCCAAGTGAATGCCGAATGCGGCGTTTTTTGATGGATGATCTCCTCTGTAGTGAGGATAAAACAGATTTTGCAGGGATGAGTTTTGAAAAACTGCTAGGGTTTTGCTATCTCAAGATGTTTTATCTTGGATATGAATTTTTTTTTTGGATTCTTAAGATTATGTTTTATGTTATGTGGTCCTGAGTTTTTAATACTTTACTGTGTTGCTTCATCCCTCCCCTTTACATGTTTGTGAATGTTGTTTCGTTTAGTTGTGCCTTTATGAGACATACGTTCTCAATGAAGCAGCTAAGTGCCTACGTTGGCATGAGGTCGCCACCGTTTTAAACCCATCGTCCCTCATCTGAAGTGAGGTTGATCTACTGCAGTCTTGAAAATGGCTTATTGGCTGTGCATCTGTTTGTCTTCGATGATGAATTTTGAGACTCTGGTTTCTGCTTATAGTTGTGGCCATTGCTGGTGAACCCACTGTTTTTCTTCTAGCTCATTTTTATCCAGTATGGGTTATTGAATTTGGAACGAACCTAATTGTGTGTTTTCCTTTAGTCTATTTGGGAAGTCAGAGATCTTGTGGTATAGTGTTTAAGATTATCCTTTTGTTAATACTACGCCAAAAGAACATCTTTTTTACCATGAAATTACTGCAAAAACCTTGTATGAAGGCATATTATGTACTCCATCTATAGGTATTTTACTTTGAATTTTATATATAATATATTTATGAATTTTAGAATGGATATCATATTCAATAATTGATTTTCGGATTGAACTTTTTGTGTTGTTTATTCAGCCCAATTCACATCATATGTCAAATACTAGCCAGTTCAATTTTTCAAATGTCCAATATATTAGTCTACTGCGGCATCTCAATTTTTATTAATAGTAGAAGTTGTATATTCTAGCGAGCAAATTATTGGGTCATTTGAGGTTGTTAATTATCATGACTTGTAAAAAGTACTAAAAATAATATATATTCAAATTTGAACTTAAGAAATTCAAAACTAATTTGAGGTTATTCGTGGTAAAGTAAGTTCATTACTGAGAGAAAGTGGTGATCTCGTCTTGTTTGTTGGGAGAGAAAAAGTATTTGAACCATCTTTTCTAACTAGATTGCGAGTGATCACTTAGCAATGAACACTGATCGAAAATTGTTGGAAATGAGTATCTATCCATTGTGGGAATCAAACCTGTGTCTAGATTGGATCATAATATCTTCATCTAGATTATCAAAATTTTCATAATCTAATTTAAATGACCCAAACGCCCACCCCAACTTTAACTCATTCCACATTCATTAACAAAACAATAAGCACAAAAATAATTCATTGAGTTATTTTCAACTAATAAAATAAATTAATCATTTTCTTTAAATTGCTAAATCAATATTAGAATGGAATGAATTCATTGATTTGAGGTAAAATACAATATTTGATCATTGGACCAAAAATAAAATAAAATATTGCATTGTAATTTTTCACAAAATTCCCAAATGGGACCCTAGGGTTTTTAGCAGGTTTAACACTACTACTTTCTCTTCCATTGGAGTAGCTCAATTTCATTCTCTCCTCTGGTGGAGCTTATGAATTAGTTTCCTGTTGTGCTGAAGCTGTTCACATTCATATAATCTGGAGGATTTGGAGCATGGCTTTGTCCATTTCGAGGAGGGTTTTGCGTTCTTTTGCTTCTTTGAACTCACTTCGACCACTTTCTGCTTCTAATGGTATCCCTTTTTCTCGATTATTTCTGGGTTTTGATGATTCTATTGAAAAAATGAAATCTTTATTGTAAATTCAATCTTCAGGTGGATCCTAGATCCATGTAGTGATATAGATGTATATGTTTTTGTGAAAATGGAGGCTAGTTTAATAAAAAGACAGGCATTTTCAAGTTTTATACGTGTTGCAGCTTACTGAGGATCTAACCTTAGATACGAGGTTGTGGAGAACACATGTTAGGGTATAGCATTGTCTTGCTTGTCTTTTCATACCGGTAGCTGTAGTAATTTGTCGTAGTTGCTTGTCCTTCAATTTCAGTTACTGCTGTTGTACTTCGATTATCACACTATCTCCGATTGCTGTTTTTGTTTATGTATTTCTGATTTATCCACTAGGTCAGTTGGTTGGTTCTTTGCACCTAGTTTTGGTGTAGCAACTATATTTCGATTCATCCTATTTTTTCAAGGGTTTCATAGTTGGACCTTTAATCCCTTTCATATGATGGGAGTTGCCGGTGTATTGGGTGCTGCTTTGCTATGCGCCATTCATGGTGCTACTGTAGAAAATACTTTATTTGAAGACGGTGATGGTGCAAATACATTCCATGCTTTTAACCCAACTCAAGCCGAAGAAACCTATTCAAAGGTCACTGCTAACCGCTTTTGGGTCCCAAATCTTTGGGGTTACTTTTTCCAATAAACGTTGGTTACATTTCTTTATGTTATTTGTACCTACAACCGGTTTATGGATGAGTGCTCTTGGAGTAGTTGGTCTAGCTCTGAACCTACGTGCTTATGACTTCGTTTCTCAGGAAATTCGCGCTTGTAATCAATGTTATTTTTTTTTCAGAATGCTTTTTGTCATGCTTTCTATTGTATTCTCTACTTTCGTTAATTCTTTTTGTTCTGCTTTTCCTTGAGCCAAGGGTCTATGAGAAACAACCTCTTAACCTCTCAAGGTAGGAGGAAGGTTTGCGTACACTTTACCCTCCCTAGACATTGGATGTTGATGATATATATGTATGTATAGTTTGTGCAGAATCCTCTGGTTAAAAATTGGATCTGCCTGTCTTCTATAGATGCATGGTTTATTTATTTATATTTTTTGTTTTATTTTATAATTTTGTGAAACAGTGAAGGCTAATATTCTTGGGGATGGAGTGTCTTGTGTGGAATCTTCGGTCTTCAGAAAGGTAAATTCTTATCGCTGAGAATTCTGTTTTCCCTAATATTTTGCGTTTATTTGCAGTGAGATGTTGTCTATTGATAATTTGATATCCTTTAGAGTTTAGAGTAGTATCTTTTTATGTGCATTAGGCACTATTAAGTGAGGTTCTCTTAACTTGAAGGTGCTACTTAAGCTTACCAGGATTGAAAAAAGACGAGTTTGATATGAGTATTTTAAGCCTGTTTCGAATTTCTCAATGCAGGATGAATCATTGTTCCTCGCGTGTCGAAGATATTCAACTTCTTTGCTGACTCCTGATTCCAGTGATGGTTCATTTCCCTCGGATTTATTATCCAAGAAACGTTTCTCAACTCCAGAGCGTGAGATAGGTATAATTTGACATTTTCATTAACTGTCTAGGTCTGTCACTTCTGCTAGAAGTTTTATTATTCATCGTTGTGTATGCTGACCATTAATAGTTAAAACCTGTTTGTGTAATGCTTTGCTTGGAAATGTTGGCAGTCTTTGAATACTTGGATCAAGAAACAATAACTACTACTTCTATGCCTCAATCACAAGCATGGGACAGGATAGGACCGGGAAGAAAAAAGGTTTTTATTTTTTTATAAGTGAAGGAATTGTATTAACAAAAAGGGAAAGACTATGTAAAGAACAGGTAAAAGGATTACTATCTAAAGTGAGTTCATTTTTATAAAAGTAATCCAATCATCAATACATGTTGGGTATCATGAGTTCAGCAATATACAAAAAATTACACAACCAGTTGCATTTCCAAAGCGATCTATTTACTTCCAAACGTTTTCAGTTCCATTTTCTCCATGTGGTCCACAACTCCCTGGGGAGTCACTTCCATGTTCTTTTCCTTCTTGTTCCCCTTCTCTGTAAGCATCAGTGCCAAAAAGATTTAGCAGCAGGTTCCATAACTTCGTCACAAACTTTTGCGTTGCATGACAAAATGATCGTTTCCACCCCTATCTCTCTGCTCATAAAGCACCGGCCACATGATTCTCTTTCTTTCTTCAAGTCCACAGGTGTCTAATTATCACTCCCGTAAGAGCATACACTTGTCCCTCATTGTGTAGGGTTTCTAGAAGGTTAATTATGGAGTGCGAAAGTTAACCCATTGCCTTACTGTTTTGGATTGGATATGCATATTCTTTGCATGGTATTAGGCTCAAGTTTTAGTATTCTGGTGACAAAATATTACAAGTTCTAGTATTCTGGTGACAATAAATATTCTGGTAATTGGAAACTAAAACCAACTGTAAAAGATGTAAAGCCTCTATCTGGTGACAATTAATAAAGTAAACTAGCATCTGGAAGATACATCTTTTCCACGACTATCTTATTGTCTACATTTGGGATGTAATACGTTTGCAAGCATGGGTGTGTGCTACTAATCAATGCCAATCTACCCCATTGTGAGAATTTTTTCAACCTACTAGCTTCTTCTCAAATATCTGAAGCACTGAAGTCCAAACTGCAAGCAGGCAAAAATGTGTGCTGTTTAGTTACTTGGTCAATGACTCGATGTGCTTTGAGAGCTCTTGGATAGGATAGTAATAATAATATCTAACCCTATGCATATCCTGCTCACTGGGATAAGAATGTTCGTCCTAATCCAAAAGAGTGGCAAACATCTAAGAACAGTAGTTTGAACAGAATGTTAATAGCTTTGTATAGATCAATCATCTTGTAATTGCAACAAGTGTTAATGGGTGACCATATGATCATCATATTCGATCAGTAATATTTTTATGATCCCCACAGGTTTTACAGGATAGCTTAAAGTATCACTTCTTGCAGAAAACATGTCTTTGGCTTCAATAGCATTTTTGGGGAAGTTCCATTTCTCCTTATTAGATTTTTGGAGAATGAGGCTTGTGTATTTTTTAATATTTGGCACTAAAATAACTATACCTCAATCCCAAGCAAGATAGGGTCTGCTATATGGCACAAAATTATTATATAATATTGATTAGTGGAATTATAGTTCCTCATATTGCCATGACTAACTTAGAAACTGAAGGAATTTAATGAAAACAAAGTTAGTTATCATGCTTCATGGAAATGTGTTTTTTTGGTTGCGACATGCTGGTTTAAGTACAATCTGCTAATCTTTTCCCCTTGTCTTGTGAAGTAACAAGAAGTAATAGTTAAAAATCTTTGTTGCTTGCGCAGCATTTCACCAACTATGAATGAACACTTTCTAGGTCATCATATATTGTCCTTTGTAAGGATGATCACCTCAAATTGATAGTACAAAAGAGAGTTGGTCTAATTTTTTCTCCGTATAATTTCTTTCCTCATTTACACTGAAAATTTATTCGGAATGGATGAGTCTATATTGTTTGACTTTGTGTAACTATCTTATTGATTACTGTATGTGGTAGGGCTCCTTCAGGACCTGGTCATTCCAGTAACGAACTTCAATAATGAAGACAAGGGCTTTATGTGTTTGGCTGGTGATGTCTTTGATGTGCCAATCAGGAAAGATATTATTCATCGGGTTGTTAGATGGCAGCTTGCAAAACGGCAGCAGGTGCGCGCACGGTTATTTTGAATCCCAAAATTTAAGTTGTAGACATTATGCATATGCTACTCCTTACTCTGTGTTTTCCGCGCTTTAGAGCATTTATCATTTTCCATTTATATTTCTGTCTATTGCTTCTGTGGGAAATTAAGAGATTTTTTTGTGTGTGTGGGGGGGAGGTACCAGGAATATTTTTTGACACTCTGATTTTCATTCTCAAAAAAAGAAAAAGAAAAAAAGAATCAAGATGAATATTTTGAGGCATATGAAAACCAACAAAACTTATATGCCTTTGGGGACAACTGTTTTTTTTGTAATGTTGCTGATAAACAAAGTTGACTTGAAAAAGGAAAATGTTGCAGACAAAAAATGATCTACTGTGGATCTTTTGAATCAAATCAGGCCCTCCTATTCTCCTACCTGCTTTCTACATTTATGCTTGTTCCCTTGATTCTACCACTTCTTTGTAAACTATAGTTACTTGCCAAGGCAGTAGAGGATTCAATAGGTATTTTAAGACCTACTCTTGGTGAACTTTGCAGGGGACCCATTCAACTAAAACTATTAGTGAAGTTAGTGGGACTGGGAGAAAACCGTGGAATCAGAAGGGCACAGGGCGAGCGAGGCATGGAACACTCCGTGGTCCTCAGGTTACATTATCTTGCCTTTTTCCTGTTCAGATTGTCTTGAATTTATTACGTTTTATGATTATTTGATATCACATCAGAAAAAATAAAATGTGTTATTGCGATCAATGCAGTTTCGAGGTGGTGCCACTATGCACGGTCCAAAACCACGAAGTCACGCAATCAAACTGAACAAGAAGGTTCGGCGGCTAGGATTGAAGATTGCACTATCAGCTCGTGCAGCTGAAGGAAAGGCAAGCAACATCCATTCCATGCATGCATTTTTTTGTTTGGGAACTTTTCTCCCAAAAGAAACTTGGAACTAAAAGAAAGCAAAAAAGAAAATGGAAACTCAAAGAGTATAGATGAGTCGTTGAGATATTTGTATTGTTTGGTTTCAAACACTTTCTCTTTGGGTTTTGTGTTTTGAAATCAAACAACAATCTGAGATCAAGCTATCAAAAAAGTAAAAACAAAGGCCAAAACTTGCTGTCTCATTTTCTTCCTTTCTCTTGGAACTCTCATTCTTTTGGTTTTTGAAAATACATTTAATAGAAACAAATGTTTCCTCGGTTTTTTAATCTATTATTTGTCATCAAATTGAATCAACCAAAATATTTTGAAAAGTGAATACATTTTTTGAACAATGAAACATAATTTCATGACCTCTTCACGAGAAGAGTTGGTCAGTTTTAATCATTAACCTTGATAAGCTTCCAGAATTAACGTGCTTTGGTTTATACGAGTGGCATTTTCCTTTTTTGCATCAACACTGGTCATCTGTTTTGTGGTGCAACATCCTGCTTTCCTTCACAATAAATGATATGAACTTTTCTTCGTTTTCATTCATTGATTTAGTTATCTCAATTGCACTGCATGCAGCTTCTGGTTTTTGAGGATTTAGAGATTCCTTCGCACAAAACAAAAAACGTGGTGAACTATTTCAACCAATTGGAGAATACCAAGAAGCTTCTGGTGGTGGATGGTGGCCCAATCAGTGAAAAACTAAAGTTGGCTACTCAGAATGTACACTATGTCAATGTGTTGCCTTCAATTGTAAGTTTCCAATTCTATTAACATCATTGCAACAGTGTGCATATAAGCATATGTTTCCACGACAACGTGTTTGGGCTTTTCTATATGAGGATCCAGGTCATGGGAGTTTTGTTAAGATGACTTCCATTTTCTTGATTTTGGTATGCATGATTTGCTTTTGCCTCATCATTCCTCTAGTATGCTGCATTTTTTTGGTGAAACTATTGGCTACAATATGGAAAAGCTACAGAATTTATTTGAGTTCATCGCTAAAGCATCAAACTTCTTACATATTCATTACCTGAGATTTTTGCATGCTTTTTTACTGTGACTCCTCCTACTGCCCCCAACCACTTAACCATCACAAGTGAAAAAATTAAACAAATGACTGCAAAAGGCTGATCTTTTATCCTCTTTGCTCCATGCCAGGGTCTAAACGTCTACAGTATTTTGCTACATGATACACTAGTCATGTCCCGTGATGCAGTGAATAAGATAGTCGAGAGGATGCACACTCCTATCAATCGCTAAGGGAGCATCTGGGGTTAAAAGGGAATGGATCTTGTTAGTTTTTGTCAGCAAAGATAAAAACATAGAAAATATTTCTTGTATTGTTTTTCGTTAATTTTAAAATCATAGGGCTGGTCATTTTTCTTATTTTCCTTGAAAGTACAATCAACATTTGCATTGCTTCATGCAAGTAATTGAGGTACTACTTAAGATTCTGTTCAGATAACATATTTCCTGGTTTAGGAGAACATTACACTGCCTTTCTAATGCACTTCTTGTTTAACCTTGACATGGAATTCTTGATCTTTTCTTCATTACTAATTATTCTTGTATAGATTTTCTTCTGGATATATAAATTGTATATTAGCTAGTCCTGATCTTTGAGCTAGTCTGTTCATTCTTTTTTCTCACCAACAACATACCCAGTGTAATCACACTAGCGGTGGGGTCTGGGCAAGGTAGAATCAAGAATGTACACATATCTTACTCCTACCTCGTAGAGGTAGAGACATTTCCGAAAGACTCATTCTTTCTCTTACCATTGATGTTAAATTGTCTTCGATTCTTATACATGACAAAACTAGATAGAGGATGGGTGGTTTTGAACTTTTGACCACATAGTTAACAAGCAACCAAGAAATTACATTCGATAATCTTGAAAATGCGTGGTAAGTTCAACCCTTGCTTGCCTTATAGGCTAACCTTCAAGGTTAAAAAGCAAAACTTGGTTGACCTTGAAGTTTTGTCCATATGGCAAATAGGGTCAAAAGTTCAAGATCATCCATATCCAACGCCATTAATTACCCATTTTTCTTAATTAACTATTAAGAGTTGCAATCAATCTTTGTTAAGATGGCCTTGAAACGATGAATATTCTTATATTAACCTAGAAATTTGTCTCCCCTTCAGGATGAACGCTTAGAAAGTGTGCTAGCTCTTCGATAGAACCAAGTCTTTTTAATCTCATACATTTGACAACTAAAAAAAGATCCAAAATATAAATTCGAAAAAGCCTTGGATCAACTTGAATCAACCAAAATTAATAGATCATTGTCTCACTAAAACAGCTGTATGAAATTTATTTAAGTAAGTAATTACATGAGGTAATAATCATTGAGGACCATTTCAAAATCAAGGACCCATCTTCCAAGCAAAAAGTCACAAAGTTCTGCCTCCTTTTATGTGTAAGAGTAATTGAAAAGACTTGTAATAGGGTGGCAACTAGCAGTTTTTCGAAAAATCAAATCAAATTGAAAAATAAATTGTAAAAAAAAATCTTTGTTTGATTTCAATATTTGAAAAATTGGCTTAATTGATTTGATTTTCTGAAAAATCGATCCAAATTGAACTGAAGATTTGTCAAATTAAGTAAATAAATGAATAATTAACAGAAAAAAAAATATACAAATGTCATGATATCTTTGATGCTTTCCTTTTTTCTTTTTTTTACTATATGATTGAATGTTCCTGTCCTCTTTCTACATACTGTATTCTATTCTATTTATTTTCTTTAAGAAAAAAAGAAGAATAAAATAGGCATGCAAATGAGTAGTAAAAGCAAATGTCTAAAGGCTCAGACAACAATTAAAATACTTTTGCATGCCAACTTAGATGTTCCGTTGGATCGTTTATAAATCGTATTGGATCGTCAAAATATATTAGGTGTTGTATTGTTTGAAAGCCACTCTATTATCATATGTAGAACACAATTTATTTTTTAGTTTGTGCATATGAGGTTGCAAAGGTATGAATCATATTCCAAATTGATGTATATTTTGTATGATTATTGATATATTGTATACGTATACATAAATTTTATACAATAGTAGTTTTAGATGACACGAATTGTGGCTTCACCATTGATTAGACTAGTACAATAATAAAAATTCAATAAAATTTCACAAAGTGAAATTTGAGAGGAATAGAATGTTCGTAAATCTTACTACTATCTTCGCAAGGTAGAGAGTTCGTTTTCGAAAAACCCTCAGGGAAAAAAAGACCCTCCATTTTCTATCTTCTTTATCTTTATTTTCCATTATCACAAAGCCCACAAATACCAAAAAAAATTGTGGAAAAAATATTTGGAACAAAATAATTGAATAAATCCAATTTGAAAAGGTAGAAAAAGATGTTGAAGGAGAGGTTGCCTATTTTTTTAAAAGTGGATAATGAGCATGAAGCACAAGTTTCCAAAATATGATAAATACGTTTACCAGAAAATATTGGGTGATGTGTATAAATTATTTTATTTTAATATTATAAAAATATAAATGTGAACTGACCCCTCACTTCTTCTCTATCAGAAGTTACTAAAATAACATGAAAATAGTCAAAGTGATATGATGTCGTTTATTTTTACTAGTTAATTATTGTAAAAAAAAAAAAGAATTTTGGTTTTTATTTGTATATTTCTAACATATCAATAAAAAAAATCCTTATTTTTTAAATCATTAATTACTTATTGTGTAAATTATTTTTAAAAACCTAATATTAAATATTACTAGTAATACATATTATAATAAAATTTTTATATCAATTATTATTTCTTAAAAAACGTTAAAGTTGAATAAGTAAATGTAACGAAAAAAAAGTCATATAAGTATAGTAATAAAGATATTTATAATTGGAAATGTAACTATAGGTAAGTACAATAGTTGGCGTGAAGGAAGGAGTGTGACAATGTGACAACTAATTATTTTTTTTATTGTACTTTGAATTTAATCAAAATTTTGAGATAATATATGAGTTGTGAAATGCTATATATATATATATATATATATATATATATATATATATCAATTTGAAAATTTGAAATTTGTTTTTTTAAAATAGGCGAACACATTATTGGATTAGCCAGAAAAGTAAGCACTTATTTTAATTTATATGAGATAATTTGATTATGCAAAATTTAAGAAGAAATAAAAAAGAAGAATTTTGATTGTGATCTTAAATATGTTATAACATTTCTATAATTTTGTGGAATGATTTATCATAAGTTCTAACTAATGAGGTATTCTTCTACCTTTAGGCAAATATTATTAATACAAAATAAATCAATAGTTCAACTATTTCAAATAAAATGTCAGATGATATGAAGAAAAATAAATCTAAATAGAAGTAGAATTATTTTTAAAATGACAGTAACCTACACAGTGTAATCCCATAAGTGACATTTAAATATTCTTCATTGACATCAACATTGCATAAGCCTAATCAATTCAAAACAAACACAATCGGACTGTTTAAAATAAGTGAGTACAAAATAGTGTCTTTACAAAAAAAATAAGTACAAAATAGTGTCAAGTATTTATTTTGTCTTTATATATATATATAAATAAAATAAAAATAGAAGTGTGTTTGTTTTCATTATGAACAAATGTCATGAAAAGAGACATAAAGATATAAACTTTTTTTTTGTTATTGCAAAGTACTGTTTTCATTCGGCGCAAATTAGGCAAATTTCATTTTAGAGGTATACGAAAGATCGTAATGGAGTGATAAATATATATATTTTTTAATATATATAATTATAAATTTTAGGGTCAATACAGATTATAGATATCATGTCATTTTTTTATTAGAGAGTGTTTTATTCTTCAAAATAAATTTTTAATAAATTTAAATTTCATCGGATTCTAATATGAATATCTAATATCGAGGGAAAACCAATTAGCCAGCAAGCAGCTGCAACTGCAGTGACAACCTACTCATCTTTATTTATTGTATACTTATTATAATGTTTTTTACTTTCACTTTCCTTTACCTAATTTACAAAATTCATTTACTCTTCTCCATTTCATCACTTTGGTACGAAAAAATAAATAAATTACTAGTCAACAAGTACTTTTTACCATGAAAAATAAATAAAGAAAAAGAAATCTCATCTACTTTTGAAAAGTTAGTACACAAAAAATTTAAAGCTAATTTATGTTTAATTTTATTTATTACTAATATAAATAATGTAATTTTTCAATAAATATGTTCAATCACTAGTAGTAAAAATTTATCTAGATCTAGTACTTTTACTAATACAATAAATACACAATATTTGACTAAATATACAAATTTATTATATAAGGTAATTAATAAAAAATATTTTCACTAAATCAATAAATGTATAACAATTCATAAGATGCTGATTTATTTTTTTCCATTTCTTTAATTACATGTATAATGTATTCCAACATAATAGTAGTATACACCTTACTTTTTTGGAAATTTATAATTTTAAATTTCAAACTTAGCTAGCGTTTGACCAACATTCTGAATTAGATTTTGAAAATTTGTGTTTCACTTTTTTTTTTCAATTTTTTAATTAAGATTTTCATTTACAAAACTTAAAATTCTTTTTAATAAAATGAAATTCTTAGTATTTTATACCCCCAATATATGCACCAATTTTTGATTTGCACCCTATTCTTGCAAAAAGATCAATAGATTAAGGGACAAATTAGTAAATAATAAGAGGTTAGAGTGTGCAAATCAAAAGATGATGCATATATTGAGGGTATAAAATGTTGCAAATTCAATAAAATACATATTCAAACATCAATAATAACATATTTAATGAAATCTCACAAATGAAGTCCAGAGAGAATACCTCATAAAAAATAAAAAAATTATTTCCGAAAAACTTCCACTAAAATACATAGTCAAACATAATTTTTAAATTCTAAAAATCATAATTTCAAAAATTTTAATTTTAAATTTTAATTTCAAAATCTATAGCCCGAACTTAGCCATTCTTTTTAGGACAAAAGAATAATTCTCTTATGGAACTTCTTATTTTGCCTTATTAGTTGCCTTGTGGACAAGAAGAGTTGTTTTTTACATAAATAAATTCAAGATTGCTTGGTGTTTCCTCTTCTCTCTCTCCTCTCCCTCTGTGTGTGTATGTATTCTTTCATTTCCTCTTTCTCCACCCCATCTCTCCAAATCCCCTATCTCTCTCTCTCTTCTGTTAAGCAGTGAGTTCTGTATGTTTTTCTCTGTTTAAAACATGTGAAATTTCAATCTAAACAGCTATACAAACAGCTCAAAATTTTTGATCATTTTTTCAAGATTTTTGTCTGACATTTTTTTTTGATATTTCAGGTTGGTTAGATAGATTTGATGTTTCTTCTGGTTGCTGTTTCACTGGTAAATTCTTAGATTTTGATTTTCTATGAATTTTTTGGACTATTTTTACACCAATGCTGGGGATTCTTGTTTTTTTGTTACTGTTTATTGGGTTTTTCCCATTTTGTCTGCAAGCTTTTTAGTTCTGATGTTATCTGTGAATTTTTGTTTTTGTTTGAGATGGGGTTTTTGATGGGGAGTTTTCTTGAGATTTTTGATGAGTTTCTGATGTAAAGGTTCAATCTTTTTTGGTTTGCTGATGTTTGATTCAATGTAAAGAGTTCTTTGATGTTGGATAAACATGTACAATGCTGTTTGCTGGGATTTTCCCCATTTATCTGCAAGCTTTTTAGTTCTGGTGTTATGTGTGAATTTGTTTTTGTCTGAGATGGGGTTTTTAATGGGGAGCTTTCTTGAGAATTTTGATGGGTTCTTGATTCAAAGGTTCAATCTTTAATGGTTTACTGATATGTTTATTTCAATGTAAAAAGTTCTTTGGTATTGGACAAACATATACACCAATGCTGGGGATTCATGTTTTTGTTACTGTTTATTGGGCTTTTCCCCCTATATCTGCAAGCTTTTAAGTTATGGTGTTATCTGTAAATTTGTCTTTGTCTGAGATGGGGTTTTTAATGGGGAGTTTTCTTGAGACTTTTGATGGGTTTCTGGTGTAAAGGTTCAATCTTTTTTGGTTTGCTGATGTTTGATTCAATGCACAAAGTTCTTTGATACTGGATAAACATGTACACCAATGCTAGGGATTAGGGATTCATGTTTTTACTACTGTTAATTGGGCTTTCCCCCTTTATCTGCAAGGTTTTTTGTTCTGGTGTTATCTGTGAATTTGTTTTTGTCTGAGATGGGGTTTTCAGTGGGGAGTTTTCTTGAAAATTTTGATAGTTTTCTGATTTAAAGGTTCAATCATTTTTTGGCTTGCTGATGTTTGATTCAATGTAAAATCTTCTATGATGCCGGATAAACATGTACACCAATGCTGGGGCTTCATGTTTTTGTTACAATTTATTGGTTGACATAGAGGTGTCTTTATCTGCCTTCTTTTGGGTAAATTTTGTTTCTGAGAAGAGAATGAGAATGCCTTTGAGAGCATGATGCGTATGCATCGACTAGATGTAATTGTATCTGAATTTGGTTGTGAAGGCATGCTAATATGCATGCTTATCAGCCAACAGTTGGTATGAAAATATTTGCTTTAGTGGAATGAAGTGATATTATCCACCAATCTTTCTTGTGTTGGCATTGGAGCTGCATTTCTTACATCATAGATCATAATATGTTGATAATAGTTATATTCTACTGCTCTCGTAGGTTAGCTTCCTGAATTTGACTAAGTATGGTTTAACCTTAAATTTTCCAGGTTTGCTAAGGAAAAAGTGTGTGAATCTTCTCACACTACAATACTATCTCAAACCCTCTTTGAGATTGTAAGCTTGGTATACTATAGCCCTAATGCAGGGGAAACAGAATACCGTTGGTTCCCTCCAAGAAACTTTAGGCTTTAATCATGGTTCGACGCCTAGTGAAGGTGGTGTAGATCAGCAGATATGTTGGAATAATTTGCAAAATTCTGCACAGAATCACCTGCCAGATTATATGGTTTCTTCTAATGCGACTAATATTCCATTGTTCAATCCTATGAGCCAAGAGAGACAGAATGTAACCAGGGGGAGTTTAGGAGAATCCAGCTCCTCTATTGCACCGAATTGTGCAAGTCAGAGTGAACAGAAAGCAGATCATGGATGGTCATCCGCAATGACTACATATCATGGACCTTCACTGATCTGTAACGAACAGCAATGTGGGTCTTCTAACATTATGTCATTGAATGATTTTTTTTCTCAAGGTTCTAGTTCTAGCACCATTCCTCATGAAATCAACAGGAATCCAGCATTTGAGGGGTGCAGTGACAACGATGACGATGGCTGTCAAGTGATGGAGTGTACTCCATACAATTCTGTTAGACCAGGAAAAGAGCGAATGTCATCTGCTTGTACTTATTTAGGTAATGGGTGTTCGACGGATGATAGTGGTGATGGCAGGCTAGAAAGTTCTCCGGATTCTAGGCGCTTTTGTAAGAGAAAAACACTTGAAGGATATCTAGCACAATCTTCAGGAAGTGGAAGTTCTGATTATATTCCTCTTGCTGAAAATAGCATATGGCATTCTGGACCTGCATCACATAGTATGAGTACAGGTGCAAATATCTCTGCTCCAACAGAAAGTGTCAGAAGCATCAATATGTCAGAGCATGTGATCCCAAGACTTGGGCTTACCATGGGAGGAGCCGCTGCGGTAACTCCTGTTGGTACTCCGGCTTCAAGAAGTGCAGAAAGTTCTCATAGAAATTTCAGGGTGAGGTTTGATGGCTCACTTCAGCAAGATTATCTTCCCAGTAATATCTTTCCTGATGTGGATAATGTTGGAAATGTTAATCGGTCATCTGAACAGCAATTACCAGAGCTACTTCCTAATACCCCTTTGGATTTGAGGTCTGTGCCTGCTGCAGACAGTGGAAATACTCAAAGGCAGCCTGTTGTAATGCATGTTTCTTCTCTGCATCGAGGTGCACAGACTAGGTGGAGTTCAGCATCAAGTTCCAGAACTGGCAGTTCATCAAGTTCTGCTCGAGAGAGAAATTCAGCAACATTTGAAGAGCCTAACTCAAGAAGTGTGTCAAGAAACATCTCACAACATCCTATGTTCATACCTTCAACTAATGGGAGAAACTTGAACCAAAATCCTGCCAGCTTGAATTTAGCTGGAAGAAATGTTTCTGTTGCTGGAAATGTCGCATCCAGTTCAGGGGTCCACGCTTCTTCTCCTAATAGAGTTCTCCACAGATCTCCTCAATATCACCGGAGGCTGTCAGAATTAGTTCGTAGATCTTTGTTGTCTCCAGCTAGCACTGGATCTGGAGGTGTTAATAGTAATAGTCGTCCACTACGTTTGAGTTCTCCTATCTCACAGGAGATGGCACTTCCTGGAAACCATGAGCATCGTACATCGAGTTCAGTGGAGCGACATCTTGATGATGCTATAGGACTCTCCAATTCCTCGAGGACTTTGGCTGCTGCACGGGAAGGAAGAAGTAGGCTAGTCACTGAGGTATATTCAGTTCACTGATCATGTTGTAGTTATCACCTCCTTATTGGCTCATTCAGCATAAATTTTTGTGTGGGCCAGGTGTTATATCCAATCATTCCAATGCCATTAGATTTTCTTTAGTGATTAAATTAAGCAGTGGGTTTCATCAGGGATAAAACTGGTGGCCTGTCAACTGTTATACATGCATACCTGTCCCTAATTTGATCAATCAATCCAAATTAGGGAGGATATGCATCTAATTTATAGGTGCCACAAATGTTTTACCAAAATTTTGGCTTCACTGAAGGCTTTTGTGATGCGATTTAGTTTGCATTGTTGAAGCCTTATATTTAAAAATTACCGACCAACTAAATTTCTTTTTATTGAACAGATTCGCCATGTGTTAGATCTTATGCGCAGGGGGGAAGGGCTAAGTGTTGAGGTAAGATTCTTACTATTGCCTTATCAGAAAAATTAAAATATTTTGAGGTCAGAGTCTTAATGTCCTTTCAGTTGAATGATGGCTTATATGTCCCAATTTTGCATGTCTTTGTGTTATATGCTCGATTAGAGATAAAATCTTTTTCAGTAATCTTTTATGACCTGGTATATAGCAGCGACAGTAATAATGTAATATAACACGAAAGTTCTGGCCTTCGGACCTTTTACTTTTGGCTGACTACTTCATATAAGGTAAGTCAAACACAATTCTGTTTCTTTTCTCTTTGTGAAAAGAATAGTTAAGCTGAACCACGTGATATGTGGTAGAGGGGCTACAGTTGAAGAAATTTCTTTAAACAAAAGCATGAACGAAGTACATGGCTATTCTAGAAACTAGAAAGCATGTGCAGTAACTGAAATCTTATTAGCTCTTTCTCTGCATGAATGTCTAGTACGTCTTTAAAGGGAACAAGCCGCATCAATTCATTTTACCTCCACCCATCTGGGTCCTGGACTTGAATGTATTTGTTTTGGGGAAAATTTCTTTTTTGATAATCATCAGGTAGAAAGAGATGGGCGGGCACACTTTTGGACTTTGTACCTATTCCCCTTTTCGTTATTGCCGAGGGTGTTTTGTAAACGATCTCTCTTCCTCTATGAGGTAGTGGTAAGGTCTGCGTACGCTCTACCCTTCCCAGACCTCACTTGTGGGAGTATATTGGGTATATTGTTGTTAACAATGGAAGTTAGAGGCATGTTAAAATGATACGACATGAAGATGTTTTAAATCTGTTCTTTTCTTGTCTTAGCAAAAAGTTGAACCGATAGAATTAGCTATCATAATATCTCTTCCTCATATTCCAGGATGTAATGATCCTTGATCAGTCGGTCTTCTTTGGGATGCCGGATATTCGAGATCGCCACAGGGATATGCGTCTTGATGTTGATAATATGTCATACGAGGTTAGTGGTCTAAACAGAATCACACTACATCCTATGGGGAAATGATGTGCTAAAACTCTGCCTATGTGATGTGTTTCCAGGAGTTATTGGCACTCGGAGAGCGCATTGGGGATGTTTGCACCGGGCTAAGTGAGGAAACTATTTCAAGTCGTTTGAAGCAGCGCAACTTTATTAGCATAAAAAGAGAACAACCCGAGGAAGCAGAACCATGCTGCATATGCCGGGTACTCAATTTGACCTTCTCTACTATTAACTCTATCATTGAACCTCGTAAAGTAGAGTTATAACGTGTATTCGATCATTTGCAGGAGGAATATAACAACGGAGATGGTCTTGGAACACTAGAGTGTGGACATGATTTCCATACAGACTGCATTAAGCAATGGCTCATGCAGAAGAATTTATGCCCGGTATGCAAGACGACGGGGCTTACTACATGAGAAAGAACCATATTCTTTGAAAATATTTGAATTGGAAGGGGAGTTTGTTCTAGAGATGAAATTAGCGCTAGCTGCATTAGACATTTATTTAGAACAAAATTTACATTATGGTTTTCTGGAATTTTACATTTGCTTTTACAATTAATTGAATCACCTTTTGGAATATTTATTTGGTTCATTGTCATTGCTTTACTTTTTTGAACAAAATGCTTGGTTATCCCTATGCATGCCTTTAAAGTTTTGCCATAGCTGTCTCCAGCTAGTTTCGGATTGAGATGTAGTTATTACTCTCATTTGGTTTGATGACTAAGTTATCTTGGGATTATAATCCTTCGGACTTACTTATCCTACCTCACCTGAAAGGTGGGATAAAATAACATCAAGTTTGATGTGATATGTGAGATATTAAGGATTAAGTTTGGTATGAAGGAGAATGATTTTAGTAGAAAATGTATACTTGAAAAATAAGTTGTTTTATTTATTTTTTAGTGCTCAATAAGTAAACAAAAAATGTTATCTCGTGAGCATTTATATGTAATTTAGTAAAACACTACATAGAATGGGGTAGGGAGTGGGGTTGAGGGTGTTGGGTGGGTGAGGAGGATATAACAAATATAAAATATTACATAAAGAACTTGGTTATACTTTATTTGTTTAAAACTATGATTATTATTATTTTCATTGTATCCTCATGCAAGAGATTTTTCATTTTTATATAGAAGAGATCTTCATTTTTGCAGGTGAGAAATTAAAAAAAAATTATTTTCTTCTATTTATTTTGTAAGAGGTCAAGAGATTTCATTTCTGCTATTAAATATCTTTCATTTAAATGACTAGTTTTTTAGCCTATACTTTTTTAACGTATTACTTATCAAAAGAATTTTTTTGAAATATTTTTTCTTATTTCCGTGTTCGAAACTCGTATTGAATCTCGACTAAATTTGAATCACGCATTACAACACCCATTCGTTATAAGCAGGACGAAGTATAGACAAAGATACTTTTTTGTTTAGTTGAAATCAAATCAAATTGATTATTTTTTTTCAATACCAAATCACTAATAATTTTTTTTCCAATTTAATTTGATTTATTGATTTAATACGATTAATGTTTTAAAAGGCAAAAGCGTAAGACGAGACATTTTACGTAGTATGGACGAGACTTACACCCCTAATTCTATCGATATAAATCCGTGCACCGAGCTCAACCAACTATATAATATAGGATTACAAAAAGGTGGATGGATTTATCTATTTTAATTGCTGACGAAATTCTCAACCACTCGTCGGTATACTATGTTTTTTTGTTATATCTATCAAAACAACTGTTACGAATTTGAGTTGTGAAAACAAATAAAAATATGGAAAATATGTATGATGGTATGATTTACGTATCGTTGTAGGTTGATTCTTTCTAAAATACGTGTATAACAAAAGCTTAATGTATCAAACTATTTTTTTTTATCTTCTATTATTATTTGAATTTATATCCTTATCGATCATTAGCAAATCTTTTCGTATTTGTCTTGATCGTAATGAACCACTAACCTAAAGTATAATGGAAGATGATTTTAAACTATAATCAAAATTAAAAAAGAATCTGAATTTTTTTCCCAAAATATTTTGACATATAAAATTCACCTGGTTCACGTTTAAAATTAGAACTAATGATGATGTATACGTATAACAAAACTATTAGCATGAAAGGATTCCAATTTCTTAATGGAATAATTAAACAAAACAAACTAATTATATCACTATAACAATAATATATTTAGTATAATTTTATAAATTAAATCTGAAAATGATACAATATACACAAATCTTATTTCCATGCTTATAAAATACATAGATTATTTCCAATAAATACTCAATTCAAAAGAATTCAAAATTAATTAGATCACTATATCTACAAAATTCTTCAATCTTTAATTTCCCATTTCTCATTAAAAGAAAAGTAAAAGAACTACATTTATAATTTAATTAAATAGATAAAGAGAAAGTGAAAGAAAATAGGGATGCATCACTATCAATCATAAAAAATGGTGCCAAACAAAATCTGACATCTTCAAAAGAATTCTTTAACCAGCAAATTGTAATCAAATAATAAAGCAAATGAGCCAAAGAGCAATCAAATAGGACAAAGATAAAGTTAAAAAGCAGCCATACCTTGTAACTCTGTTGGNAAAGAAAATAGGGATGCATCACTATCAATCATAAAAAATGGTGCCAAACAAAATCTGACATCTTCAAAAGAATTCTTTAACCAGCAAATTGTAATCAAATAATAAAGCAAATGAGCCAAAGAGCAATGAAATAGGACAAAGATAAAGTTAAAAAGCAGGCATACCTTGTAACTCTATTCGTTCACTTTTATTTGTTACATTTTACTTTTCGAGAATTAATTTAAATGATTTTGAAGCTAAGTTGAATTAGATTAATTTAATATTATAGAGATATTTGAAAATTACATAAAATACAGAAGTTGTCATTGCTTCTTATATTAATATGATAAAATGTATAGATATCTCAAAATGTTAATTAAAATCCATGTAATTTAACTCTCAAAAAAACAAATAGTAATAATATGTAACAATGAACAGATGAATATAAGTACGAAAGAGAATTTGCAATAATTATAATTATTATTGTCGATTGATAAGAGTTTTTAAAAAGGCGAAAGATATTTTAATTTCCACAATCTAAATTGTAAAGATTCTATCGCGATATTTAACATGTCTCTTATTTGTTTATAAGCAATCAATTAGAATTTAAATGAAAGATTTATTAATGAGCTAATGGCTAATTAGTGGGGTTATTTCCCGTGATGAGTCTTTCAAAAGTTACAGAGCATATCTTTCATTTAAATGACTAATTTCTTAGCCTATAGTTTTATAATGTCTATTACTTGTATAAAGAAGATTTTTAAAATAATTTTTCTTATTTCCCACCTGTTCGAACCTCGAATTGAAGTTCGACTAAAGTCGAATCACGCACTGCAATGTTCATTTAAGTAGTACGAATTACGAAGTATAGACAAAGATACTTTTTTTCTTTAGTTAAAATCAAATCAATTATGGTTAAAAAAAAAATTTCAATATCAAATTCGTGCACCGAGCTCAACCAACTATATAATACTTACAAGATTACAAAAAAGAAGGTGGATGGATTTATCTATTTTAATTGCTGACGAAAATCTCAACCACTCGTCGGTACACTAATGTTTTTTTGTTATATACTAACACCTGTCACGAATTCGAGTTGTGAAAAAAAAAGAAATATGGGATATATGTATAACAATATAATTAACGTATCGTTGTAAGTTGATTCTTCCTAAAATACATGTATAATAAAAACTTAGTGTATCAAACTGTTCTTTTTATCTTCTATTATTATTTGAATTTATATCCTTATCGATCATTAGCAAATCTTTTCGTAGTTGTCTTGATCGTAATGAACCACTAACCTAAAGTATAACGGAAGATGATTTTAAACTATAATCAAAAGTAAAAAAGTAAATCTGATCTTTTTCCCAAAATATTTTGACATATAAAATTCACCTGGTTCACGTTTAAAATTAGAACTAAGGGTGATGTTTACATATAACAAAATTATTAACAAGAAAGTATTCCAATTTCTTAATGGAATAATTAAACAAAACAAACTAATTATATCACTATAATTATACTTATAAATAAAATCTGAAAATAATACGATATACACAAATTTTATTTCTATACTTATAAAATACATAAATTATTTCCAATAAAAACTCGATAAAAAAAAAAGGAAATTAACTAGATCACTATATCAACAAAATTCTTCAATCTTCAATTCCCATTTCTTCTCATTAAAAGAAAAGTAAAAGAACTACATTTATAATTTAATTAAATAGATAAACAGAAAGTGAAAGAAAATAGGGATGCATCACTATCAATCATAAAAAATGGAGCCAAACAAAATCTGACATCTTCAAAAGATTTTTTTAACCAGCAAATTCTAATAAAATAATAAAGCAAATGAGCCAAAGAGCAATGAAATAGGACAAAGATAAAGTTAAAAGCAGGCATACCTTCTCATATTTCGTTCACTTTTATTTGTCATATTTTATTTTTTGAGAAATAATTTGAATAATTTTAAAGCTAAGTTGAATTAGTTTAATTTAATATTATAAAAATATTTAAAAACTATACAAAATACAGAAGTTGTCATTTCTTCTTATATTAATATGATAAAATATATAGATATCTCAAAATATTAATCAAAATCCATATAATTTAACTCGCGAAAAAACAAATAGTAATATGTAAAAATGAATATTAGTACGAAAGCGAATTTGCAATAATTATAATTAGTATTGTAGATTGATAAGAGTTTTAAAAAAGACGAAAGATACTTTGATTTCCACCATCTAAATTGTAAAGATTATATCACAATATTTATCGTATCTGCTATTTGTTTATAAGCAATCAATTATAATTTAAATGAAAGATTTATTAATGAGCTAATGGCTAATTAGTGGGGATCTAATCCTATAATATTCTCCAAAACTTACAATTTAAATCTATAGATGGAGTATTTAGATCCATCAGTAGATCAATATAAGGTATAATTTAAAGATTCAAGGTAATTAAGAATCAATGGAAGTTTCCTTTTTGATTCATAAAAGTGTAACATGTTCAATTTGCTAAGTTTATAATTTTAAATTAGACGGATCAAATTACTATATATTAATATATCATTTTGAAGTAAATACTTACATCGACTTATATCTTAGCTTTGATTTTAACAAATTGAGTTTGACTTGTTGTTTAATTGTTTTTTTTATTTGGTGTTTAAAGTCCACATTAAAGCATCAATTAGATTTAAATCATGCACTACAAGATCTATTGGAGGGTGATGCTCTCAAAAAAAAATTCATATCCAAAATTTTAAGATAAACTTATTTTTTTGGAAAAAGTAACTTTTGATATGAATAGAGGAAACTTAATCTTTTTAGTATTTTAACTATTTTTTGTGTCTTTATTTATTTATTTTTGTGGAAAGAGTTATATTATTACAATAATATTTGTGATGAACTATAAATATAAATCTTTCCAACATGATTCATTGATTTATTTCTTTTGTTTTCAATTCAGTATTCAATACCTCTCTTTAATCCAATCAGTTCAAGTACAATGCCTTCTATCAAAGATAATTCAATTCTTATGAATTAAAGATTTTTAATTAAAAATAAGAGATATTTATCACAATATTTGATGGTGCATATTTAATTCAATTAAAGCACCAAACAATGTTACACAAATTATTATTTCGATTCTTTTTAATTCGTTTAAATTTGATGGGTGACTTGAATTTATAGTTAATTATAAATATTACTCTGATTGTATAACCCTTTTTTCTACAATTAAGTACATACTTCCTCTATTTCAAAATAAATGATATTTTAAAATTAAAAAGAGAAATTAATCTTAATTCATCTGGTGTTACCCCTATATACATCATCAAGAATTATTAATTAGTTTTTCTTTAATTAGGAGTAAGTTAACAGTAACACTAGAAATAAATAGTTTCTTAAAAGATATATCCAAACAAAAAAAACCATTATTTTGGACCAAAGAGAGTATAAGGTAACACTTAAAATTCATAAATAAAATAATCTTTTAGCATTATTTTCTCAGGTCAATAAAGCAAGTTAAGCTAAAATTTAATAAAAGTAAATTACAAGATAATTTTTTCTTATTAGCTAGAATTTTAATAAATAAAGTTACTCAAAAAAATTAGGTTTGACCGATAACACACCTCTCATAAAATTATGAGATGAGTATAAAATAATCTTCTTTATTTAAAAATATTTAACCGTTCCTTAGGAGTCCATCCTTTTTGCTCTCTTGATGAATCAAACTCACGATCTTCATATTGAAATTGAAGAGTGCTTTTCATCTTGTTCGGTGACTCAAACTCAGAACCTTCAAATTGGAATTAAAGAATACTTACCATCTTCCTCCCTTGATAACTCAAACTTACGATCTTCTAATTGAAATTGAAGAATGCTTACCATCTTCCTTCCTTGGTGAGTCAAACTTACGATCTCCAGATTGAAATTGAAGAATGCTTACTATCTTGCTTCTTCGGTGACTCAAACTCACGATCTTCAGATTGGAATTGAAGAATACTTACTTATCCTGCTTCTTCGATGACTCAAACTCACAACTTTCCAATTGGAAATAAAGAATGGTTACCATGTTGCTATCTTGATAACTCAAACTCACGATCTTCAAATTGAAAGTAAAAAATACTTATCATCAGAACAACTTCCTTTTATCGAATATAAGATGATCCGGACACAACGAAAATAAAAAAATGATAGATATCATTTCTTCAAATTTGACTATAATAATACCATTCGTTTGGCACGCTTAAACAATTTCTTCCTTTTCAGCAGTCCCATCATTACAGCTGCTTCTCCTCCCCCACCCCCCAACCCTTAACCACTCACTTGCCCTGTTTTGGTCCAAAATATCACTAAGCTCCATCTTCAGCTGCTCTACAGGCAGCTGTCTGTACTCTGTAACACTAGCTATCATCTCATCTCACCATATTCATCCATTAATAAGCTTTATTGTAGTGTACTTTCCTTTATCTTCAAACAGAAAACACCTCTTTGTTTTTTTATTTTTTCATGTCTTCCATTTTCAGCTAACCCCATATTGTTTAAGTAAAAAAAAAATGTCAGCATTTTTGAATGATGAGATGTCCAAGAAAACATCAATTTTTGGTTTACACTTGTGGGTCGTTGTTGGAATTTGCGTTGGAGCAGCAATTGTTCTTGTTCTCTTCTTAATCTCACTTTGGTACACTGCTAAGCGGAATTCCAGCAACCCCCAAATAAAAAACATCTCTACGGAGATCAAAGAGATCCGAATTGACCCATCTCGGACTCTACCGGAAAACCCCAATTCGGTTCCGGTAGCAGACCCGCTACCGGAACCTGAAAAAGAAACGACCCAGAACTCAGGTGGGTATCAAAGAATTCAAATTGAGATGGGGAAGGAGCATATGGTTAAGCCTGATCGGGTCGGATCGGGTGGTGGGTCGGGTCATGGTAGTGGGGAGGTGCGTTCGGGTGAACAAGGTGGAATTACTGCACCTGAGGTTTCACATTTAGGGTGGGGTCATTGGTATACTCTGAGGGAGCTTGAAATTGCTACTAATTTTTTTGCTCATGAGAATGTTATTGGTGAGGGTGGCTATGGCATTGTTTACCGCGGAGTTATGGAAGATAATAGTTA
Organism: Solanum stenotomum; assembly: GCF_019186545.1. Taxonomy (NCBI): domain Eukaryota; kingdom Viridiplantae; phylum Streptophyta; class Magnoliopsida; order Solanales; family Solanaceae; genus Solanum; species Solanum stenotomum. The sequence goes on along the minus strand of NC_064285.1, from coordinate 3,582,412 downwards.
TGTTGCTGTTAAGAATTTGCTTAACAACAGGTGCGGCATTTAAAATTGTTTGATTTGTGCTACTGATTAAAGTTCTGTTCTTTGTGCTTTTTGTGTATGCATAGTTCAATTGCTTATATATAGATGCTAACATGTTGTGTTGTTTAGGTATATTACATGGTTTTAGCATGAATGTCTGCATGCCATTATATTCATCTTGTGTGTGTTGTTCCATAGTTATGCATCCTATTAAACATTAGATTCAGTAAGCTCTGAGTGACTGCTGTTTATTGTGTATGTATACATTTTTAAAACTTCGTAAATGTACATGGTCTATCGGAAACAGCCTTACTACTTCACGAAGTTTGCATTGTGTATTGCTACATGTTGTCTCATTTGCTTTGTATCTTGCTATTTCATTGTCGTTTTATTCTTACAATTCTGTTTTGGGAACATTTCTTTTGAGTGGAGTTTCTATCGGAAAGAACCTCTCCAGACCCCACTTTTGGGATTACATTGGGTATGTTGTTGTTACAAATGTACATAGTCATTGGTCTGAGCTGAAAGTATTGGGTTTGGTTGAACTAGCTGTGAAGGGCTAGATCTGCCCTCTAGATTTTGGTCCTTAATTAGTTGAATGCAAGCTGAAGTTTGATGGGTAGTGTATAGCCTTATAGGTTTATTTGATGAGAAACATGTCCCTTTTTGTTCTTTAATTTATTTCACGTGACATTCTTTTCAGGGGACAGGCAGAGAGGGAATTTAAGGTTGAAGTGGAAGCAATTGGTAGAGTACGGCACAAGAATTTAGTAAGGCTACTTGGTTACTGTGCTGAGGGAGCTCACAGGTATTTTTCGTTTCAGCGGTCTGCAGTTTGATTTGATTGATTGCTGTTACATTTGTGTACTTGTAGTCTATTAGGATTGTTAAGACCTATAATTATGCTGATTTTAGTGTTGGGATTACTCAAGATACTTTCAATGCTGTTTTCAGGATGCTTGTGTACGAGTATGTGGACAATGGGAACTTAGAGCAGTGGCTCCATGGAGATGTAGGGCCATACAGTCCTCTTACATGGGAAATTCGGATGAATATTATCCTTGGAACAGCAAAAGGGTATAAACTCTGTTTTTTTGGGATGTATAAGCTTCTAATTTTTTTATTTTCGGCAGTCATTGTTAACTAGATTGTGTTAAATGGAAAACTAAACTTGACAATGAATGCAGGTTGACCTATCTGCATGAGGGCCTCGAACCCAAAGTTGTTCACCGTGACATCAAGTCGAGCAATATTTTGATTGATAAGCAGTGGAATTCGAAAGTATCTGACTTTGGTTTAGCTAAGCTTTTGGGCTCAGAGAGGAGCTATATAACTACTCGGGTTATGGGAACGTTTGGGTTAGTGCTAGATGTCTCAAATCCACTAGAATTTTCTGTTGTTTCTAATGTTGAAGCAACCATGTAAACTGAATTGCCAAACTTCTTGTTTCTCTTATCAGCTATGTTGCTCCAGAATATGCTAGCACTGGCATGTTGAATGATAGAAGTGATGTTTATAGTTTTGGAATTCTTCTTATGGAGATTATTTCTGGAAGGAATCCTGTGGATTATAGCCGTGCTCCTGGAGAGGTTTGTTCCAATTACCTAAACCGTCTTGTTTTAAGTAGCATCTTGAATATTGCGTCTTGTTTAGTTCTAACTTTTGCAGTGGATCTAACTCTCAGGTCAATCTGGTTGATTGGCTTAAGACAATGGTTTCTAACCGTAATTCCGAGGGTGTTTTGGATCCCAAGATGCGGGAGAAGCCTTCTTCAAGAGCATTGAAACGTGCCCTTTTGGTAGCATTGCGCTGTGTAGACCCCAATGCTCAGAAGAGGCCAAAGATGGGGCATGTTATACACATGCTTGAGGTTGATGATTTTCCCTTCCGTGATGTAAGTTTGAGCTTTTCCTATTTAGAACCACATGCTCTTAACTATCATATTTTATTAGTCATGATGGCTTAGCATGCATTTTGGTTCCTGGTATCTTTAATTACTTGATGTATGGAAACCTCCGTCTTATAAAAGAACTCAACTTCTTCTCTCTTATTTATCTAGTGAAGCAACCTCTGAAACATATCCTCTGGGAAATGGAATGAGAATTGAGTTTAATAAGTACTAAACTATGGTGCAATTGTGGTTGCTTTAGAGTGTTTAGTTATATGTGATGTAATGAAGGTTCATGTATCTGCTTTCTCGGAATGAGCATTCAATACATGCCCCATCTCTCCTCTACTGGATGATGCTTGTTACACCATATATTGAGTAACTTGTTATTTGGATACTGAAACTTGAATGAATCTCCTTCTCATTTTATAGTAGAAATCAAATTGATTGTTTTACAAACTAATTTTAGAAATCTGATCAATGATCTGATATTGAGTTCAGTATTATGAACCAACACTAGTTGGAACTTTTGCCGGGAAGCCGTCATGTAATTGAATCACCTATAACATTTTCTATCAATCCTTATATGACAATACATTGCTTAACCGTGTGATTCATACAGGAGCGAAGAACTGTAAGAGAAAATGAACGTTCACATCATGATGAAATGAAAGAGAAGGTAATGGATAAGCGCATAATTGATACAGGTGATAGCAATGGATTTGAAAGTACTGTTGAAACCAACCGATCTTTGTTGCTGAAGAAAGAAATTGATGATGAGGAGCATCCTGGCCAAGTGGGCTAAAAGGTCAAATTCAAACCCCCTCGTTTCCTCTACCATTCATTTTGAAGCTGGCGAATGTACATAAAATTCACTGGTGCAAATTCAGCACTCTCTTAAGGTTTTGTAGAGTAGCTCTTGTTGTCGTTATATGTAATTGCTTTCAATTTTGTTAAGAGCATAGCTCTCTTTAGTAGTATATTAATTAAATTACCATTTCACTCTTCTAGTTGGATGCACTTTCCAAAATGAAAAGAAATTATCAAATTGTATTTCCTTAAACCTATGTAGCTATCTCCTTTCACTCCCTTGGATCAGTTATGTCTTCATGTGAAGAAATGATGGAATTGATTTGGATATAAGGAGAAAGTAGCAGTAAGATGTACCTTATGTTTTGCCTTGTATGGATTTTACCATGTTCAAGAAAGTGAATACACCACCTATTCTATTTTACATGTTACTCTTTCCTTTTTAGTCTATTCTCAAAAAGCACGACACATTTATATATTTGGAATCTCTTTAAATTTTAACTTTTCATTTTACTCTTCATCGTGTCGGTTGTAGTATTAGCCTATTCATTTAGTCTTTAGCTTTTGGTATTCATATGTGGTTTACTGTGTTTTAGTGATCGCACCTTGTTGTTGTTGTTGTTATGGTTCCTTGCATATAGTTGTAACTGCTTTTTGTTTCTCCCCACCACCTGTTTTTTGTTTTGTTTTATTACTACTTTGATTTGCTTGAGCCGAGGGTCTTTCGGAAATAGCCTCTCTACCTCAGAGAGGTAGTGGTAAGGACTGCGTACTCTCCACCCTCCCCAGACCTCACTTTGTGGGATTTCACTAGGTATGTTGTTGTTGTCGTCATTTCTCTTAACGACATGCTCTTGTAACCATAGACCACAGAGGACATGTTTAAGACCTTAAATACTATGCTTTTGTAACCATATGACATGCAATACAAGTACTATGTATACTTTTGATATGTGCCGATAGCCTTTCTTTCTTATTCGCCGTGCCTATTCAAACACCATGAGTGTTTGCTTTAATGATTTGGCTTATGTGTTGGGATATTGATGCTGGAGAGGGAGGGGGGGGTCCAATGATTACAATAGTCTCCAGGATGCTACAAAGTAGGAAAACAGGTAGGTGTGTTTTGCTTGGCTGTGACTAGAGATCCTGTTTGACAGCTAGAGTTGGGCACACATTGTGCATTTTGGACCCCTCACTCACTTATTGTGTTTTTTAGTGTTGTCTCTATGGAAAAGGTCATAGGGGCAATATTCATTTACTTACTACATTAAAGGCCCTACAAATCAATGATTGTTTTGACTCTCTGCATGTGAAAAAGAATGTAGATAGTTTGTAGTGAAGATGTAAGCTGAGTTTCAATTGCTTTAGAAATATATTTCTCTGGGTTTGTCTAATCAACATGGCGAGTTGTTCTTATTTTGTTGTCATTTTCTGCTTTGGTTTTTTTTCTTTTATCTTGAAATTCACCAGTGTTGTCAAAGGCGTACTTAAAGCGGCCTAAGCAGGTGCAAAAACATGTTGACCGTTTTGCCTCACTTAGCAGATGTTTTAGATGACACTAAACAATTGATATTTCACTTTTATTGTATCTTTCTTTCCTTTGTTTAGTCCTGTACTACACTTCATATTTTTGTTTTTTTTCTCTATTTGTGTATTTCTTCATTAAAGCCCCGATGGATCTTAGAGCTTTTTGTCTGTGGTAACATTTGCACTCCTTTCCAAACAAGAGGGAGTTGTATCTTCAAATATCTTATTGAGTTAACATCATCTTCATTTGTGTTTTGCGCTTTTTCTTATTTTTCATTTTCCTTCCATTATTAGGAAGATGAAACTATTCACCAAGGTTGGTAAAGCTTCAATCACCAACAACTTAATTGGAAATTAGTTGTGGTAATTCTATGAATCTTTTAATTAGCAATTTCAAAAATACTAGTTATGATTGTTGAATGAAATGACTTTGATTAGGGTAGAGAGGTGTCAATATTCATCAATGGTAATTTGGTTGAAAAAGTATTAAGGGCGGAGCTAGAAGCTGACATACATTTGGACTAAATCCAATAATTTTTGTTCAAATTATATATTGCTATTATTATAAAAATCACCAAATATATATATAAAAGTTGAATTTGAAACTCGGTTAGAATCCATGAATGAAAAAGATTGACGATATTTCTTGAAAAAGAGAAGGCATTATTACCACACTTTGCTTTTAATAATGGGACGAGGTTCACATGTTGTGTCAATTTTAGGAAATTGCTTTTTTGGTGTTTTTGACGTTTGATTGATAAATGAAAAAGTATTTCTCGAGTTATTTTATTTATTAAAGATTGATGATAAGTGTATAACAATCAAACCTTTTTATAAATATTGAGTATTAGATTGATATTTCATAATAATAATAATGTGTGAAAATTTCTCTTTTAAAAGAATATTTTTCTGTCATACAAAATATTCAGTTTTATAGATTTTTAGTTTCAAACTCATCATATTCTTAAAGTTATGAGTTTATATCCAATATTTATTGTAATTTTTCAAACATAAAATTATACCCTGCGTTAAAAGTACTAATTTCAGATGAAACTTGCTATATTTAAACTGCATCCGTCCCTGGTAAGATTGTGTACACACTATCCTTTTCGGATCTTACTTTGTAAGATTACATTGAATATATTATTGTTGTTACCGAGACTGTCTAGAGGGTCAAGCCGCTAAAGCAAGGGATTTATGCACCCAAATTTTGGAGGCTGATGTTTGATATCTATATTGAATTGTTTGATTAGTTCAATTTTGAGACACACAAAGTCGACTAAATAGAAAAGTGCTCCCAAACAAGATCTTTTTAATTCTTAAGGCTCGAACCTGAAATATGTAGTTAAAAGAAGATATGAGACCCAATTTAAACTTATAACAGATTTATATGTTATTTTTTCTTTCAAAATATATTAAGCAGAAAAAAAATATCTTTTATTAAAATTGAATTCAGGCCTCCAATTTTATTGAGCCGCGCTACTGATTAGTTATCAAATATTCATGCCAAACTTTCCTTTGTTTTTCTTCATGTATGGACATGATTTGACTTGAGGGGTCTTGTTATACATCAATTTTTAAAAATACATGTGACTAACATTTTGCAATTTTTCTTCTTCTATTCATAATGATAACAATTGAATGACTCATAATCCAATAATATTCCTTTTACTATGTTACACCCAATTTTTCTCCAAGAAGTTTCTAAAATAATATCACTACCAAAAGTTGAAAAACTTTTTTTTGTTTACTGCTTTTATAACAAATTGACTTAAAGTCTTCTTAAATTACAGAAATTCATGTTACTAGTGGAAACTTTTTGAAAGATAAAAGTCTGGTTGTACCTAATTATTTTTTGGCCAATAAAAAGTCACTCTGAATTATATTTATCAAAGATAAAAAACATATGGGTGGTCTCCAATAATTTTTCTATTTATAAAAAAATATATTAGTTTGTATGGTCTTATTAAGGCAATTAATGCCATAATTCTATAATTATTTTTGTCCATTACAAGAATCTTGATGTCATTCTCTACATGTGAACATAATAATAACTAACAATATAACATGAAAATGATAGGCATTTGTTTTTATTTGTTTTTTTATACGATGTTTGATATCCGTATTGGAGTATAATTAAAATTCAAATTCATGCATCGTAAGAGGTCCGTTTCTGAGGATGATTCTCTCAACAAGATTATTATTTTCATTCTTAGGATTCGAACATGAAATCTCTTGTTATGGATGGAGAGATCACAAATATCCGACCAGAACCTATGTTGATGAATTAGAATTGTTAAATGTGTGTCCAATAAATTGGCTAAAGGACAAAAGCTAGTTTGGCTAAGCTAACTAAAGTACTCCAAACTGTTTCCAATAATATGTCCTGTTTATTATTTGAAGAGTTAAATAATATTTTCTTTCATCAAGATTTTAAAAATATTTTTAATGCTTAACTATCATGGCTTATAGTAATTTTTAAATGTTAAAATTTTATTTTAAAAAGTTGAGGATTTAATGTCTAAATTCACATCGAAAGTTAGTTAATTTTGTTGAAAAGTCTTGTATCAGATAAAAAAGGAACGAGTTAGAACTACATGAACTAGCTTTTGAGATTGAGTTATACTAAAAGTCAGTTTTTAAACAAGTTTGACATTCGTACTATAAATTAGGACACATAAATTAAAACGTTTAAGCACCACGTAACCAATTATTTCCTGGGGCGCATTAACTTAGCCTAGACCTTACGTATGTGTTAAGAAAACTAGTAAATTCCTACATACTAAATTTCAAACACATTTATGAGTAAAACGTTTTAAAAGTTGAAATTCTGAATCTGCTTACGATTTTTTCGATTGGCCCTCCTTTGTCATCTAGATCGTCAGCTTAAGTTTATGGACCACTGAATATAATACTTTGGGTGCTACTTTTTATCTATAGAAATTTGGAAGTCAGTTTTAGTGGCTATGGTTTTACCTATGATGGATACAAGATATACTCATTTATGTATATTTGGCTCTATGATTGAGTTGCAAATAAATTTATAATGATTATTCAAATCATTACACAAATGTTAACTCTTGTGATCAATCATATGCTACATAATTAAAATTTATCACTCTGTCGTCGTAATTTATGTGACAGTATTTAACTGGATATGTAGTTTAAAAAAGAAAGAATGACTTTTAGATGTTTGTGTGGTTATAAATCATCTCATCCGTGTCGGATCATCAATAAATATAAAGAGATGAAAACACCTCTAAACTCGACGCAAATTATTAGTTTCTTCCCCAAACTATTGACAGCCTTAAAAGTTTAAAACACCCCTTTACTTGATTAACTGAACTTAAATACACCCTCGATCTTACAATATGAGTGAAATACACCCCTAAATTCTCGCCAAGTTTAAGGGTGCTTTCAACCATGCTCCTACAAGAGTTTGAGACTACTTACTATGTCATATGACAGATCAGGAGTGTATCTAAGTTTAGTTAGTCAAGTAGAAGAGTGTTTTTAAGGTTCGGGGAGGAAACTAATAGTTTGTGCCATCAATACTTCTCTAATAAATATATATACCTTTTAGAGTATCGGATTTATTCCGAGCAATGTAGAGTATGATACTATTCAAGGACAGACTAAAAAGAAAAATACGATTTATAATTTAGGATGGAAGGAGTAAAACTAAAGCAATTTTGACATGATATATGAATGGCAAAGAAAGTTCCTTTTAGAGTGAAGCAGAGTTTGGAATTATTGCAAACTTTCTTTATAACTTGCAAGTTGCAATTTCAATATATGAAAGAAACTGATTGAGATGTTTGATGAGAGGGTCTTATTCCTCTAAATACTCTATATAAGTAAACTAACTTATGTTCAAGAATATATATCCCAACTTCTATTTCATTTCTTCAAAAAAATGGCTAACTATATTGCCTTATGCTTCTGTTTTCTTGCTATTTTATTTCCATTTACTATGTCTAAGTCAGAAACTTATATCATCCATATGGATTTGTCAGCCATGCCAAAAGCTTTTTCTAGTCATCATAGTTGGTACTTGTCTACTCTTGCTTCTATATCAGATAGCTCATATCATGGTTCCCTTGTATATGCTTACACTAATGCTATTCATGGTTTTAGTGCAAGTCTTACTCCTTCTGAGCTACAAGTTATCAAGAAGTCTCAAGGTTATCTTTCTTCAACTAAGGACATGACAGTTAAAATCGACACGACTCATACGTCACAATTCCTTGGCCTGAATTCCAATTCTGGTGCATGGCCAAAGTCAGATTATGGTAGAGATGTTATAATTGGTTTGGTTGATACAGGGGTGTGGCCAGAGAGTAAAAGTTATAATGATAATGGGATGACTGATGTTCCATCAAGATGGAAAGGTGAATGTGAAAGTGGAACTCAGTTTAATTCCTCTTTGTGTAACAAGAAGCTCATTGGTGCGCGTTACTTCAACAAAGGACTAATTGCTAGCAATCCGAATATTACCATTGAGATGAATTCAGCTCGTGATACGGAGGGGCATGGAACTCATACGTCTACCACAGCTGCAGGAAGTCGTGTTGAGTCTGCGTCTTATTTTGGATATGCCCCTGGTGCTGCTACTGGGATGGCACCAAAGGCTCATGTGGCAATGTACAAGGCTTTGTGGGATGAAGGTTCTATGTTATCTGATATTCTGGCTGCAATTGATCAGGCAATTGAGGATGGAGTGGATGTAATATCGTTGTCATTAGGCATAGATGGTCGTCAGCTATATGATGATCCGATAGCTATTGCTGCATTTGCTGCAGTGGAGAAAGGTATATTTGTTTCCACTTCAGCAGGAAATGAAGGGCCTGATATTGAGAGTTTGCATAATGGAACACCTTGGGTTCTCACTATGGCTGCTGGCACAGTCGATCGCGAATTTCTTGGGACACTAACTCTAGGCAATGGAGTTTCAGTCACAGGTTTATCCCTCTACCCCGGGAATTCAAGTTCAAGCGGCAGCTCCATCGTTTTCCTCAACTCATGCCTAGATGATAAGGAGCTGAATAAAAATGCATACAAAATCGCTGTCTGCTATGATGCGAATGGATCAATAAGTGATCAAGTGTACAATATAAGAAATTCAAACGTTTCGGGTGGTGTCTTCATAACAAACACTACTGACTTGGAATTCTACCTCCAAAGTGAATTTCCAGCTATATTTTTGAACTTTCAAGATGGTGATGAAGTTTTGAAGTACATCAAGAGTAGTCATTCGCCTAAAGCAAGACTCGAATTTCAAGTGACTCATCTTGGTGCTAAACCAGCACCAAAAGTTGCTAGCTACAGCTCAAGGGGACCATCAGGAAGCTGCCCTTCTATTCTCAAACCTGACCTCATGGCTCCGGGCGCCTTGATATTAGCATCATGGCCTCAAAAATTAGCAGTAGCTAAAATTAACTCTCGAGAGCTATTCAGTTACTTCAATATTATATCTGGTACGTCGATGTCATGTCCTCATGCTGCTGGTGTAGCAGCACTTCTGAAAGGGGTACACCCCAAATGGAGCCCTGCTGCCATCCGCTCGGCCATGATGACCACAGCCGATTCATTAGACAACACACAAGGGCCCATCCGAGACATCGGTAGAGATAACAATGCTGCTACTCCCCTTGCCATGGGAGCTGGCCATATCAATCCAAATAAGGCACTGGACCCCGGACTTATCTACGATGCTACACCAGAAGACTACGTAAATCTCCTCTGTGGTCTAGATTTCACATCCAAACAGATAAAATCCATCACAAGATCCTCCTCTTATTCATGTTCCAAACCTTCATTGGACTTAAACTATCCATCTTTCATTGGCTATTTCAACTTCAACAGCAGCAAGTCTGATCCGAAACGGATACAAGAATTCAACAGGACAGTGACTAATCTTGGAGATGGTCAGTCAACATACACAGCTAAATTGACCCCAATGGGTAAATATACAGTTAGTGTTGCACCTGACAAGTTGGTTTTCAAAGAGAAGTATGAAAAACAAAGCTACAAGCTTAGGATAGAAGGTCCATTGTTAGTAGATAATTATCTTGTTTATGGTTCTTTGAGTTGGGTTGAAACTAGTGGTAAATATGTTGTAAAAAGTCCTATTGTTGCCACTACCATAAGAGTGGAACCTCTGTGAGAACAGAACTGATTAAGACACTGTCTAATGAATAATTGTGAAGTAAAATTATGCCTTTTTTCCCCACTTAGTTAAAGACTTAACTTGCTGATTGATGCATGAAATATTCAAATGATTATTTTTCTCCATTTTTAACAGTAGGATTAATTTTGAACTCAAAACATATAAGATTGAATTATTGACAATGAGGCAAATAATAATCCAAACATTTGTATTTTGTTCATACAGATTAAAAAAGGATGTATATCACAGTAAATAAGATGACTAGATAACCCTTAAGCAAGTTGTAAAGCATAACATATATGTATATTCTAAAACTTTGATGACCAATGGAAGGACTTACAATGGTGGCTACTAGGTGCTCAAGCAACCAGTGCTCCAAACATTATATATTCATATTGAAAATGACTAATAACATATAAAGATAGAGATTGATTGAGCATCCAATCTAAAAGTAGCACCTTCAATATTTAAACCAGTTGAGCACCTTTGAATGACTAATACTTTTTACCTATAGAATTTGGAAGTTAGTTTTAGTGGCTATGGCTTTACGAACGATGGATACAGGATACAGTCCTGTCTTTATCTTTGGTTTCATGATTGAGGGTTATGAGTTATGTTGCTGGAACCTTACAAAATGGCTGCCGGAGTCATGTCAAATCCTCAAAAATGAATAGCTTTTGGAGTATCCGACACACAATACAGTTAGACATTCTTTTGGGATAGACTAAAAAGAAAAGTATAACACATAATATGAGACGGAAGGAATACAACTAAAGCAAATTTTTGACATGATAGATGGGGCAATGGTAAAGGAAGTTCCTTTTAGAGTGAAGCAAAGTTGGAATTATTGAGGACTTCCTTTTAACTTGCAAGTTCAAAATATGTAGTAAATAGTCCCATTGTTGCAACTACCATAAAAATCAATCCTCTGTAGTAAGACAATAATACTAAAGATTAATGAATAAATGTGAAGTAAAATTATGTATTTCTTTTCACTGAGTTAAAGACTAATTCCCACCATAACAAACAAGATTTAATCACCAATTCATTTGATAATATTTTAATATGAATCTATCTAGAAATGCTAAAACTTGACATATTATGTATATAAATATATACATTTCTTATATATTATCCCTTCAATTTTCTACAACTGGTGGACAACATGACTCAGATAATAGGGTCATTAACCCAATCCAGTTTTTAGCTCATTTCAGCCAAATCCATTTTAGCTCAAGTTAATTTGTGCAAGTTATTAACCTGTCCATTTATCAGATCAGTCCATTTTAATCCAATCCGTTCATTTGACACCCTGAACGTGGACTACTAAGTTTTGTTCATAATATGGTATTCCACTTTTGAAAACAGTCCAAGGTAGTGGTAAAGTCTGTGTACACTTTATATTCTCCAGACCCTATTTGGTGGGATTTTACTGAATATGTTGTTGTTGTTGATATTGGTGGTGGTGGTGGTGCTATTTATCTATAGAATTTGGAACACAGTTTTGGTTACATGGTTGAAGGATGAAGTTTTATTTTGATTATTCAAATCATACACAAATGTTTTAACTCTTCTTTTCAATCATGATGCTTAACTTAGAACTTATTACTCACTCCGTCTCAGTTTATATAATGGTGTTGATTGAGCATATATATAATTTAAACAAAAAAAGAAAAAACTTTGAATCGTATGATCTGTATGACTATAAATCATCTCAAGTTAAAGTGTTTCTAAATAAGGAAGTATGACTTATGTTGCTTGAACTTTCCAAAATTATTGCCACAATTTATCGGATCCTCAAACACGCATAGCTTTTGCAGAATTTGGATAGAGTATATTATGCCACAATAGAGTATGATATTTTTTTGGGACAAACTAAAAGGAAAAGTATGACGTATACTTAGGGATGGGGGGAAGTGTAACTAAAGCAACTTTGACATGATAGATGAGGCAATGGCAAAGACAGTTCCTTTTAGATTGAAGCAGAGTTGGGAATTATTAGAAGCTTTCTTTGACTTGCAAGTTGTAAGTTCAATATATATAAAATATGGTAACTGATTGAGAAGTTGTTATAAAGGGAATACTTTGGCTTCTCACTTCTCTAAATAAGTTAACTAACTTATGTTCAGGAAAATATACCAACTTCCATTTCATTTTTCAACAATATGGCTAATTGTGTAGCATTGTGTTTATGGTTCTTCTCTATCTTGTTTCCAATTTCCATGTCTCAGTCAGAAACTTATATAATTCATATGGATTTGTCAGCCATGCCAAAAGCTTTTTCTAGTCATCATAGTTGGTACTTGTCCACTCTTTCTTCGGTATCAGATAGTTCGAATCTTGATTATGCTAGTAACAGAAATTCCCTTGTATATGCTTACACTAATGCCATTCATGGTTTTAGTGCAATTCTGTCTCCTTCTGAGCTACAAGTTATCAAGAATTCTCAAGGATATCTTTCTTCAACTAGGGACATGACAGTTAAAATTGACACGACTCATACGTCTCAATTCCTTTGGCCTGAATTCCAATTCTGGTGCATGGCCAAAGTCAGATTATGGTAGAGATGTAATAATTGGTTTGGTGGACACAGGAGTTTAGCCAGAGAGTAAAAGTTATAATGATAATGGGATGACTGATGTTCCATCAAGATGGAAAGGTGAATGTGAAAGTGGAACTCAATTTAATTCCTCTTTGTGCAACAAGAAACTCATTGGCGCGCGTTACTTCAACAAAGGCCTACTTGCTAGCAATCCGAATATTACCATCGGGATGAATTCAGACAGGGCATGGAACTCACACGTCTTCTACAGCTGCAAGATGTCATGTTGAATCTGCATCTTATTTTGGCTATGGCCCCAGTGCTGCTACAGGCATGGCACCAAAGGCACATGTGGCAATGTACAAGGCTTTGTGGGATGAAGGTTCTATGCTATCTGATATTCTGGCTGCAATTGATCAGGCAATTGAGGATGGAGTGGATGTATTATCCTTGTCATTAGGCATAGATGGGGTTCCGCTATATGATGATCCGATAGCTATTGCTGCATTTGCTGCAATGGAGAAAGGTATATTTGTTTCCACTTCAGCAGGAAATGATGGGCCTGATGATGAGAGTTTGCATAATGGAACACCTTGGGTTCTCACTGTTGCTGCTGGCACAGTCGACCGCAATTTTCTTGGGACACTAACTCTAGGCAATGGAGTTTCAGTTACTGGTTTATCTACCCCGGGAATTCCACTTCAAGTGATAGCTCCATCGTTTTTCTCAACACATGCCTAGAGGAGAAGGAACTTGAGAAAAATGCATACAAAATCGTTGTCTGCTATGACGCGAATGGATCAATAAGTGATCAAGTGTATAATGTAAGAAACTCAAACGTTTCGGGTGGCGTATTCATAACAAACACCACTGACTTGGAATTCTACCTCCAAAGATTGTTCCCGGCTATGTTTATGAACTTTCAAGATGGTCATAGAGTTTTGGAGTACATCAAGAATAGTCCTTCGCCTAAAGCAAGACTCGAATTTCAAGTGACACACCTTGGTGCTAAACCAGCATCAAAAGTTGCTAGCTACAGCTCAAGGGACCATCACAAAGTTGCCCCTTTATCCTCAAACCTGACCTGATGGCTCCTGGAGCCTTGATATTAGCTTGTGGCCTCAGAAATTACCGGTTACTGAAATTAACTCTCGAGAGCTATTCAGTAACTTCAACATTATATCTGGTACGTCGATATCATGCCCACATGCTGCTGGTGTAGCAGCACTTCTGAAAGGGGTACACCCCAAATGGAGCCCTGCTGCGATCCCCTCGGCCATGATGACCACAGCCGATGCATTAGACAACACGTACACAAGGGCCCATCCGAGATATCGGTAGAGACAACAATGCTAATCCCCTAGCCATGGGAGCTGGCCATATCAATCCAAATAAGGCACTGGACCCCGGACTTATACACCAGAAGACTACATAAATCTCCTCTGTGGTCTAGATTTCACATCCCAACAGATAAAAGCCATTACAAGATCCTCTTCATATTCCTGTTCCAATCCATCATTGGACTTAAACTATCCATCTTTCATTGGCTATTTCAATACTAAACGGATACAAGAATTCCAGAGGACAGTGACTAATCTTGGAGATGGTATGTCAACATACACAGCAAAATTGACCCCAATGGATAAATATAAAGTTAGTGTTGCACCACACAAGTTGGTTTTCAAAGAGAAGTATGAAAAACAAAACTATAAGCTAAGGATAGAAGGTCCATTGTTAGTAGATAATTATCTGGTTTATGGATCTTTGAGTTGGGATGAAACTAGTGGTAAATATGTTGTAAAAAGTCCCATTGTTGCAACTACCATAAGAATGGATCCTCTGTAGTAACATATGTCATGGCTGTTTTCTTCAGTCATCAAAAGGACCATTGCTCGTCTGAGAGAGAATCTGTTTAGTCACCTTATGCATGTTTCAGAGTTGAGTTACATTTAATGTCCATTGAGAACTTAGTTCCTGCTTATGAATTATAGTTCTTATAGGAAATAGCCTTCTTTGGTGTGACTCGAACGGGGGAACATTGTTCCTCTTACTTCCCTTTTTAGTCTGTTTCAAAAAGAATGTCACTTTCCTCTTTTGACAATTCTTTAACTCTAACTTTTCACGTTGCATGTTTATAACCACAAGATTAATGAGAGTTTTGGTATATTCCACATATATTTAGTTTAAGATCACAAGATTCAAAAATCTTCTTTAATTTCTTAAACTCCTCGCCAAGTCAAAACCAAGCACCCAAATTGAAACAAAGGAGTAATTCATGTCATTTTTACCATCTTGTGCCTGTAATTTCCCTTATGAGAAGACCACACCTCTCTTGGATTTGTAACTTTCCAGGCTCTGTTGATGGATCCTACAGTTCTGCTTCTTGTTGAAGCCACTAAAGCTCTAGATACTGATACGAGTCTTACTTTTCTTTTTAGTCTAAAACAAAAAGAATATCACTTTTCTATGCTTAGTAGCTTTTTGATTCAACATTTCATTTCTCTCTTAATGATACTACCTTATAGGAATAACATCACATGTTTAAGTCTACGAGTATGTATGTAACCTTTAGTTCAAGACCACAAATTTAAAAGTCTTCTTTCCCTTTTAAAACTTCGTGTTCAGTAAAAAAAAGACATGTAAAGTGGAACAGAAGGAGTACATGTCGGACTTAGTAGCTTTAGTTCAAATTTAATATTTGTATTAATAATTCACTAAATATATACAAAAATTAAATTCAGAATTCAATTACTAACACCTGTTTTCGCTATCATAGAGTTTAGAACTCATAAAGTTCAAATCTTGATTCCGCCTCTGATCGTGTGCTTCCAAGTATTATGATTGATTAACTTTCACTTTCTAATATATTAACATGATGTGTCAATGCATATAGGATGTAATGGATTCTCTGATGAGAGGCAGGACAGTGTATATATACCGACACTGTGGGATGGTTGAAATCTCTTTATTTTTAGTTATATGTCTAGGGATCGAATTTCTGAAAATAGAAAAAATCATGTTGGGAGCGATGACAAGCTTATTGTATTGTAATGTATTATTACTTTAATTGCAATGTTTGTTATGAGTGTAACTTAAAGTTTGTCCTAAAAATTTTATTTTATGGTTTGGCTTTAGGCCATCAATTCTATTAATTAGCCACCTCTATCAGTGTACCAAATATTTACACAATATGACTACTTAAAATGTAATCGCATGTTACTTTATTATGACTTCATTTTTCTTGAACCTGAAGCTCGAATTCGAAACAGAACACCAAATTAATTGGATGGTAGAGTCGTGGAAGCTATCCCATCTACTTTTAGTCTCAAATAAGACACAAATTGAGGTGAACAAAGCGAACCTACCTAAGAGCCTGTTTGGATGGGCTTTTAAGCTGGTCAAACTGGCTTAAAAGTCAGTNGATCGACAAGTGGCATGCATAATCTCTTGTGATTGTTTGATTGGTCAATATGTCAATAATGATTCAATCCCTAGCTCACAATTGAAGACAAGAAAATCATGCGGAAAAAGAAGATAGACAATAGGACCACTTATGACTTTCGATAGCAAATCGTTCGTTCTAATTTATGTGACATCATTATTTAATTTACACAATAGAATTTTTACAATATCAATCGTCGATAACTACATGTTATTCATATTAACAATCCTATTAAGTTTGTGTAAGTCAATCGAAATATTACAACACATAAAGGTGATCTAATAGTGTTAAATATTACGATGACATTATATTTAATTTTAAATAAATTTAAAAAGGAGACTGAAAGTTAAGATTGTGGGGAAGATAAGATAAGGTAGTGCAATAGCGATAATATAAAGTAAATAATTATGAATAAAAAGAATCAACGTTCCAACAACAAAATCTGTGTATTCAGACTTCTTTTTATCCAAATCGAACCCGTTCTCTTGCAGAGAAAACATAACGTCTCTTTAGTCATGTCGTTATTCATAAATTATAGTAATATTTTATTCGTGTTTAGTATTTTTGAATTTTGTGGTCTCATATATATCACGTGAAAATTAACGATTAGCCAGGAAAGTAAGTAACTTCTAAATGAGGTTAGTGTTTTCCTTTCTTTGAGACGAATCTTTAAAAGTCTTTATGGTCTGAAACAGTGTTAGCATCGGATCTTAAATTGAATTGATCGTATCTATACAATGTTCATCAATGATGGTTTATTAGAGATCTCGAACTCTTCCACATTGATTGAACCTTTGAACTTATCTCAACTCTGTCTTATCCGATCACATTCTGGTGTTTCAACTCGTGCTATCGGAGTTAGATAGATTTTCGTGATATGACACACTAATCCTGATATGTCTCGACTCCAAATCTTTCATGTATAGAATTATCAAAATCAATTTCATTTTAAATTATTTTTAACCTATATTCTTCTTATCATATATCGTTCGTTTTCTAATATGTCCACATGTCCAATTTGATTTTTACACATAAGTTAATAGGAGTACTTAGGGGTGTCAAAAATGAACCCAAACGTAGGTAACCCGCCCAAATTTTATGGGTTGGACTCAAGATAATTTGAATTGGGTTCAATCTCAACTCATTCATGCCTAACAATTTTAAGAAAATCCTCAATTGAGCCCAATTCAATCTCCAATTTCAACCCGTTTTAAAACTCTTTACTAAGATATGTTCCTATATTAAAGGTATGAATTATTATATATTTAACATCTTTTAGGATTTATCTATCCATTTGTTACTTTAAAAAAATAAATCTTGAGNTACACATAAGTTAATAGGAGTACTTAGGGGTGTCAAAAATGAACCCAAACGTAGGTAACCCGCCCAAATTTTATGGGTTGGACTCAAGATAATTTGAATTGGGTTCAATCTCAACTCATTCAAGCCTAACAATTTTAAGAAAATCCTTAATTGAGCCCAATTCAATCTCCAATTTTAACCCGTTTTAAAACTCTTTACTAAGATATGTTCCTATATTAAAGGTATGAATTATTATATATTTAACATCTTTTAGGATTTATCTATCCATTTGTTACTTTAAAAAAAAATCTTGAGCGGAAATTCGAATTGTGATTATAAAAGTTAAATATCACTATGTTAAAATTATTGAGATTAATCGGGTCAAATTGGGCTGGTCAAGACCCAACCCGTTTTTAGCCCATTTGAACCCAACCCATTTGAGTCTAAAGTAAACTTGGGTGGGTCAAGACCCAACCCGATTTCTATCTCAACCCATTTTAATATCTTCAATTTCAACCCAACCCGTCCATTTGACACCCCTAGCCGAGTACTAGTAGTCATGGCAAAACATAATCCTCCACGAAATGCGTTCCCAAAAATGTAAGCTAATTTCCAGCTATAATCTATCATTATAAAAATAAGACATATTTATCGAAAATATTCCTCAATTTGATGTAAATTATTAGTTTTATACTTGATATTAACAACTTTAAAAACACTTTTCTACTTGACTAACTAAACTTAAATACACCCTGATATTACAACATAAGTGAAATACACCCTTAAATTCTCGTCAAATTTAGGAGTATATATTTTCAATACTGCTCTCGACTATTTATTATTAAGAGCCTCATGTTCCTAAAAGAATTTGAGACTACTTGCTATATCATGAATGTATTTAAGTTTAGTTAATTAAGTAATAAGTGTTTTTAAAGCGCTATCGATAATTCAAAAATAAATTCATAATTTGTGTTAAGTTCAGAGGTATCATCGCCAATGAGTTGACTCATTTACATTGGGGTATATATTATCATGAGGTGAGCATGACTCAAGGGCGGCTCAAACCCGTTGGTGGCCTAAGGCCACAATCAACTTAGAGGCCTTAAAAAATATTAAAAAATTATAAATTTAAAATATTAACTATCCATAGAACAAGTAAATTCTTAAGCTTTAATAAGAGAGATGTAAGATTAGAAAAGAGAAAGTGAGAAGAAATAGAAGAGAAGAAGATATGAGGATAGAATATATAAAAATATAGAAAAAGAATAAGGTAAAAATAAAATAAAATAACTTGTACATTAAAAAAAAAGTACACAATTTTTATTGGAAAGATAAAAAGTAATTGTCATATCTATCACTTCATTAATGCCATTTTCATTTAT
Organism: Solanum stenotomum; assembly: GCF_019186545.1. NCBI lineage: Eukaryota > Viridiplantae > Streptophyta > Magnoliopsida > Solanales > Solanaceae > Solanum > Solanum stenotomum. The sequence continues at coordinate 3,563,332 of NC_064285.1, read as the reverse complement.
TGTCTTAGTTCTAAATTTTTTATTTTTTTTAAGTGTAATTCTACCTAATTAACTAAAAAATAGCCCCCCCTAAAATAAGGCCAATGCTTTTTTTTTTAACCCTTACCAGCCGTCCCTGGCATGACATGACTGCATGAGATCTCTCTGACTTCTCTCATGTGAGTGGGGTTTTAAGTTAGAAGAAAGTCCGTCTCACTTTATATTGTATCGTTTTATTTAAAGGGTTAAATTTTTATATTTTTTAAAAGTAAAATTAATATTTTAAAATTATATTATAAGTTATAATTACTGACAATTTAAATATTTAAAATTAGAAATATGTAAAAAGTGCAATCTCAGAAAAGTTATTTTCGTAAGATTTAGAGATTATAAGTTTGAGTAGTGAAAGCCGTAACTAATATTTGTATTATGATAAATTATCTACATCACATCTTTTAAGGTGTAATCCTTCCCCAGATCTTACTTACACGATATATTTTGTACACTAAGCTACTCTTCTTTTACAAATGAAAAAAAGTTGCGACTTAAATAACATTTGACTTTTTTTCGAATAAAATCATATAAATTGAGATGCAAGAACTGTAATACTTAAATGCAAAAACTTAGACTGTACATTGTTCCATGAATGTAGATTAATTTTGGTAGTAATATTTATACCGTTCAATGCATCAAAAGCACTTATGTAGATCTGACCTATCCCAGATGGTGGGCTTCTATATATTTCTTATTATAAATTATTAAAAAAAAATGTTTTCATTTTTCGTACCTTTTTCAGGTGATCTCAGGGCAGCTCTGCCTTATAAAAGTTAAGGCATGTACCTTAGGCCTCCAATTTTGGAATGCCTCAAATTTTTATCAAGAACAAATTATATGTTATTTTTTTATTAAAAAAATTAATTATTTATAATAAAAAGTATATATATATATATATATATATATATATTATATTTCTTTTTTAACATTCACAATATTTATTTTTTAAAACTCATTTTTGCTTAAAGTTTGTCAAACTTATTGCTTATAGAATTGTGCTAACAATTCATATAATGATTGCTTTAATAAAATAATATTTTTCAACGTTAATTGATAAAATTTTATCTAAAACTAATCATTTTAAATAAAAAGAAGTACTCGAAAAAATCATTTATAAAAATAATTAAGTAATAATTTGCATCTAAATAGTTATAAAAATAATTTTTAAAATAAATATATATGAAATTTGTTAGGCCTCAATTGAAATTTTGCTTTAAGCCCCCAATTACGTTGAGCCGTCCCTGGGTGATCTTTACTCCCTCTGTTCTTAATTACTTGTCCATTTTTTCTTTTATAGTTGTTCCTAATTACTTGTCCATTTTGACAAATTAAGAAAGGATAAATTCTTTTTACCTATTATATCCTCAATTAAATGACTAATTACTTTGAGAAATGTAGAACTTTTCATCCACTTCATAATTAATAGGGGTAAAATGATGAATTCACTATGTCATTAATTATTTTCTTAATTGTGTCAATTCAAAAGTGGACAAGTAATTAGGGATAAAGAGTAGCTTTTCTTTTTTTGGAAATATAATTTTCTTCAGAGGAGAGTAATTTTCCAATTATTTTTAGTTAGTCAAAGATGCTTCGAATATTATAAAGGTAATGTTCTCTGACTTACATATTCAAAAATGATTTCAAGTTATATATATATAAAGTGTAACAGACTAAAAAGTAATTATATCACATAAATTAAAATGAAAGAAGAATGTATAGTGTCTTTTTAGAGTATAGTGTGGTAGATATTTATTCCCCTCCGTCCATAATTATTTATTCATGTTTAATTGACATATTTACTATAGAAAAACATAAAATTAACTACAAAATTTATGGATAATCCTAAATTAATTCGTTGTTAAAAAACTTCTAACCAATTGAATTTTTTATAATCTATCACTAATTCATAGCTAAATGGATTGACATACAATTTTTGTTGTTTAACAACAGAATTTTATCCACCGTTAATTCCTTATATTTTAGTAGTGATATCTCTTACAAAGCAATAGATAAAATAATTATTTTATTATATTATTTTTATTAATTATTATAAATTATTTAAATATTATGATATGAATTATATTTAATAATAAAAGGTAAAATAAGAATAAAATGATATAATTTTTCAAATTCAACAAGTAAAAGTGGACAATTTTTTTTAGTATATAAAATTTAAAAGTAAAAGTGGACGGAGGGTTTACCAACTTTCGTAGTGCTACATCAGTATATAATATAAAATATTAAAACAGCGTACTATATAATCAATAATAATAATAATAATCATAATAATAACAATAATAATAATAATTTCCTTACAAGTTGTTATATATAGCATTCCCAATGAGCTTTATTATAGTCCGTTCCCAATATATATCACTATTTTATTTCCCTCTCAATATTTCATCTCCAAAAAAATCAAATAGACTATAGTAGTTGTTAGATCTTTTGCTTTAATTATCATCAAACTTTCGATCTGCGTACATTCTGCTCTTTCCAATAACAAACATCAATAATCTTTTTCTTTTCTTTACTCTATAAAGGAGAAAAAGTCATATATATGGATAATATTGACTTGCTCAAATCCTCACCTTGTGAAGATCAAATGGAAATGTTCATGATGCAAATGGAAAATGAAATGCCAATGTTGGACTATAGTCCACGACGAAGCAATAACAACAACAACAATAATAATAATATTAATCGTAATAATTTCTTTGAAATTATCGATCATCATAATTCACCATCCACATTTTTGAACAATGTGCCATCATCTACCATTCCATTCAATGACTCTAGATCTCCTCAAATAATTCATCAAGAATCTTCAATAACCCTTCCTTTTTTGGAAAATTCGAGTCGTAGTAATGGGAAGTGGAGTACTTCTGTTAAAGGTAACTATAAAGAACAAGTATCCATTGCCTCGCATTTGAGTACATTTCCTTCACATACATTGAAGCGAAATTCTATGGTGGCTATGAGAGAGATGATTTTTAGAATAGCTGCAATGCAACCAATTCAAATCGATCCATCATCAGGTAAGAATTTTGTTGTCCTTGTGTGTGGTTCTATCTATATTTCCGTGACGCTCAGATAAACGTGCCCTCAGGCTAATGACTTTAGGTGCAACTTGCATTTAGAGGCTTGATAGTTCATGGCATCTTTCCATTCATACCACTATCAAAAAATGAAAACAGCCATTAACTAATTTGTCTTTTTAATGTGTTGCTAATTTACTATTGGGGATTATCACCAAATTTTGTTGTTTGACTATTGAATTTGACCCTCATTAATTATTTTTTTCCTCTTTAGGAGCTCCCACCCCTTTTGCTCTCTTGGTGATTCAAACTCGCAACCTTCGGGTTGAAAGTGAGGGATGCTTACCATCCGAGCAACTCCCTCTCGTCAATCCTCATTAATTTTTGTTTTTTCTAGTAGTGGTTTTTTTTTTTATTTATGTGAGAATCAAGATATATGTTAACTTGTTTCTTTTTTTTTTATTCTCATTTTTAATGATATCTTGATAGATATTGGTTATTTTTCCATGTTATTTATGGTGAATATTAATTATTTCTGGCTGATTAGTAAAAGCACCAAGAGAAGGAACATAAATATATCAACCAATCTTTTATCAATGAACATCAATTTCTATTTGCACTAGTGGTTTTTTCGTTGATGTGAAAGTCGAGATATTTGTTGACTTTTTTATTCTCATTGTTAACCATATCTTGATATCAATATTGGTTATTTTTTCTACATGGATATTATTTGTGGATCATCGATCAGTAAAAGCGCCCAAGAGAAGGAACGTGAAGATATCGAGCGACCCTCAAAGCGTGGCGGCGCGCCATAGGAGAGAAAAGATAAGTGAAAAAATAAGGATACTACAAAGATTAGTACCAGGTGGAACAAAAATGGACACAGCATCAATGTTAGATGAAGCAATTCATTACATGAAATTCTTGAAGAAGCAAGTTCAATCTCTTGAAAAAGTTGAAATTAATAGACATATGCCAATGTCATTAAGTAGTAATTATTATTACCCTTGTCATCAAAGTGTTCAACCCTAGATATCTAGATAGTTATGTTTGAGTGACAAATATTCAATAATGAGTTCTTGTTTTTAGTATAAATTCGTGTGGGGTAGTAAAATAGAAAGGATAATATCAAATACAGAAGAAAAAGTTTTTCTTTTAGAGAGGCGTTTTCTTTGCTTAGAAAAGTGTTCCTTCTCTCAAGGGATTTTCATAACTCAACTAACTCTCGGTGATGGTGCATTTCCAATTGGGCTTGTACTTTTGTTTTAAAAAGTAGAGTCACTTCTTATGATATATAATTATAAAGTTTAAGTTTATATATAGCATGCAAGTTGTACTACTAGAGAAATAATAAAAGTTCATAACCATGTTTTTATATAGTGAATGTGTTTTTACGTGTGAATTTTTTAGAATTAATCTAATATTATTAAGACTACTATAGCCCTTATGATTCAAAAAAGTTGATGATACACTTAATTGAATATTGAGTTATTTTTTTAAAGTAATAGCTACGGATATATTCTCACTTCAGACTTCTTTTTTCCTCATATTTTATAAGTAATGCAGGTATGTTCTAGAAATTGTAAATCTACTTCCGTTTATGAATGTAATAATTTGTGTTAAGAATATAACTAAGTAAATAAAAATATAATTTACTTAATATTAATTCTATACTAATAGCCACAAAAAATCTCAATTATTCCACCCAACATGGAGGGTGTGATTCCAAGTGAAGAACTATTAATCTTTTTTTCATTCTTAATAGGATATCTCGGCTTGAACTCTTGAGAATGGAAGAAATCATGTTAGAGGTATTGTTCAAAAAATGAGTTACGCAATAAATAAATTTAAATTTAATCGAATCTTAATATATAAGTGTTAATGCAGAAGAAGTCCACGTGAATGACTGACATTTTTGGCGGTGGTCTTTTATGATATTGTAATTTTTTTTAATGATATTGTTTTGTAACATTTATGAACCATGAAACGATGTCGTTTTATCATTTGGTTTGCTAAATGAACAGGATCTATGTGGCCAATGATTGATCCTACGTGGATATCTCCGTCATACCATAGTTGAAATATTTTTTAATCATACGTTAAATTAGAAAAAGTATAATGAACTGAGTTACTAACTCAGCTTCAAAAATCAACTCATGAAGCGCGAATAATATAGTATGAAGATCTAACATTTTAAAAAATAGAAGTGATTTTAAGGTCTATGTTGCAACACAATTGAACAAGCTAAATCCTATATATTGTTCAAATCATCAAAAGAGGCTATAATTTAAGGATAGATTAATATTATTAAGTTTATAGATTTGAACTATAATTTCATTGCTTATTAGATTCTGAATAAATTAATTATATAATATTAAGTAAAGATAAATTCTTGTCAATATGGTTATTACAATCCAACATCAACAACTTTGATCTTAATAAATAAATATAGACTTTGAATCAAAATTAGTGAATTTTCATGAATTAATAAATTCAATTATAAATCTGCCCCTACTATATTGCATCTTATCAACCAAGGTAAAACACTCTAAAATCATAAGCATAAAAATTGAACTTTACTAGTAACTATAACTAATAAAATGATTTATTTTTTTAAAATTTCAATAAGTTCAATAAATTAAATAAGGTATCATTTCATTATGCACACCCACCAACAAAAGAAAAAGAGAGAGAATGAAAGTAGATTTTAAAAATTAAAAAAGTCCAATACAAAACAAAAAAGAAATTGATTTGTGTGTTTATGTAATGAACAAAATTTTCTTTTAATATGTATATGCCTCATGGCTCTTGAGTTTGTATATAAAAAAAATATATTTAAGAAGGCATTGTATATATTAGTCTACACTCTCTTGACATGATTATAATGTACTATTGATGCATGTATCCAAAATATATTTATTATTATTATTATTATTATTATTATTATTATTATTATTATTATTATTATATAGAGACTATATTTGGAATAATTTCATTCATCCTCAATTAAGTATATAAATTATGTTGTTTATATTTTGATAACAATCCTCCTTTGGGTCAACAACACTTTAACCAACAACCTAATGCTTTAATGTTTGGGTTGAAAATATTTTAGTAGGAACTCCTTACTAGACACATTCCTAACCGTAATAAGTATGTTCAAACAAAACTATATGATATGATTTACCCACCTTTAGGAATAATAGTGTTCATTAGAAATTTTTATTGTCACTAATCTCTTATTGTTAATCTATTGAATGACTTTGAGTTCATTTTTTTTATGTTTTGAGTATTGTTTGCTTTGGATTGACAATTCTGGGTTATAAGGGTATGCTAGTGTTGGCCAGTAACAACAACAAGAGGTAAGCATTTTTTTCTAATTTATTTATTTTAATATTCATGACTAATAAAAATATTCTTATATTTTTTGTCTTTATTTATGTAGGGCCATTGAACATGTCAAGAAAGAACCTATTTGTATCATTCAAGTTGAACATTTGTATTATTCAAGGTAGGCATTTGTGTTAATACACCATATTGATCTTGTTGTCAAAATCTTATTGCCATATATGATGACTTGAGTAATTTATTTGAAAATTCTAAAATATTAGACAAAGTTGAAAATATGAAAAATTAAATAATAACTTTCAAGCTTAGGATTAAATTTACTACATTCTTAATGTTATTAAGTATCAGATAAGAAAATAATAATTTTTTTTATTAAGTAAAAAGGCAAAATAGTGAACACAAGAAACTTATATCAAATGTGCATGAAGAAGTTTATATGCTACATTGATGATGCACATTTGAACACCCTACTTGCTAAAAACATTCACTTTTACTTGTTATTTTTCTCATATCATAAAGACTTAAAAGAAAAGACATATNAGGCAAAATAGTGAACACAAGAAACTTATATCAAATGTGCAAGAAGAAGTTTATATGCTACATTGATGATGTACATTTGAACACCCTACTTGCTAAAAACATTCACTTTTACTTGTTATTTTTCTCGTATCATAAAGACTTAAGAGAAAAGACATATTAGCTTTTCATATTTTATCGATAACATTAATTACTTATTCTCCAAATCATTTGTCATGACTTAAGACTATACATCATTATTAACGTATAATATTCATATTAATCTTTATTTTCTTCTGAGACATGCAAAATCCAAAATGGCTAAGTAAGAATGAACGGAAGGAGTATACAACAATGGAAGTAAATAAAGTCACTATTATTTTCTCATTTTTGGGTTATTATATTTTTACCAAATGGATATTCCCATTAATGTTTGACCTTTTTCTATTGTATAAATTATAGGAACCACATATTATATGTATTAAATAACATCTTATNCCAAAATGGCTAAGTAAGAATGAACGGAAGGAGTATACAACAATGGAAGTAAATAAAGTCACTATTATTTTCTCATTTTTGGGTAATTATATTTTTACCAAATGGATATTCCCATTAATGTTTGACCTTTTTCTATTTCACAAGGAAAATGTTAAATGCACAATATCATAAAAAGGCTTGAAAAAGCCCAATTAGAAAAGCTGGACCTTTTGAAAATGACATATTACTATGGGCCTGTCTTGTGAGAGCCCAAAAATTGAAGTAAAAATTACAGACATACTTCACTACCATCTATACTATTATTACTTATATTTTAAATATATTACATATCTTATCACTAATTAAGAGTTTCCTACGTATTTTACACTTAGATACATGTATTTTTGCTACTAGATACACAAAATAAGGAGAGAGGTGAGCGAGAAAAGACCGAGATTCATATGTATCTCAGATACATGTTAATCACACTGGATACATGTATCTGGAGTGATTCACATATATCTGAGCGCCAGATCCATGGGCTAATACACACGAAAAACCAAGAAAGCCGGCTAATTCCTAAAAGTTGGCTTGTAAATGCGAAAATATGCCTTAAAAATGGTGGGACTATACGCAATGCTTCCCCAACTCACGATGGAGGTCCTCATAAAGTTTTTTCAGGAATTTTTTTTGGGTGCTCCAAGGTGCCAGATACATGGGCTAACACACCCGAAAAACTAAGAAATTCGGCTAATTCCTAAAAGTTGGCTCGTAAATGCGAAAATATGTCGTAAAAAAAATGGTGGGACTATACACAATGCTTCCTCAAGTCATAACAGAGGTCCTCATAAAATTTTTTCAGAATTTTTTTTTGTGCTCCAAGGCGCCAGATCCATGACTAATATGCACTAAAAACCAAGAAATTCGATTAATTCTTAAAAGCTAGCTCGTAAATGAGAAAATATGCCTTAAGAAAATGGCGGAACTATAAGCAGTGCTTCCCCAACTCATTACAGAGGTCCTCATAAAAAAAATTTAAATTTTTTTTGGAAGCTTCGAGGTGCCAGATCTATAGGCTAATACACACGAAAAAAAATCAAGAAAGTCGATTAATTCATAAAAGTTGGCTCATAAATACGAAAGTATGCCTTAAGAAAATGGTGGGACTTAAAATAAGTACCATGAGGAAAAGATGAAAAAGACTTTGAAAAGAGAATCAAAGAGTGTTTGTAATTGTCGAGAGGGAAACAGATGGTGACCAGTGATGTGCTACGGTCAGATGTCGAACAATGATGAGTCGGTCCACTGATCAACTCGGGGCTTGGACTAGCTTGGATTGGGGGAAGGCCAAATCCCAGGCTATTGATACGCCTGTAAAACGTTGTCTCCTTGATTATGGTAGGGAGCGCGTGCCTATGGTGTGCTACAACATATGTGTGCTCGAGACACTAGCATGCAGACTCCCTATTCGACCCGTCTTGAAACACAGACCAAGAAGTCTTACATGTTTGCGATCAACGGGCGTGTAACCCCGTAAGGTGTAAGGAAGCTGATTGGTAGGATCCTCCTGAGGGGTGCACCGCTGTCCGACCTTGATCTTCTGAGAAGGGTTCAAGTGTGAACATACATGTCGGGGCCCGAAAGATGGTGAACTACGCTTGTGCGGGGTGAAGCCTGGCAAGCGAGATATGATATATATCCCAGATACATACGAATCTACATGGAAACAATGTATCTAGAACAAATTACACCTAAATTTGACCTCATTTATCCAAGATACATGTATTTGGACGTATCCGGAGACACCAAAATCTAGTAAGATATGTAATATTGCAAACTAGAGTATATTTAAATAATTAGCTCCTAAACTAATGAGATTTATGTAAGTTCCCCAAAATTAATTAGGTATTCTTTAGATAACACGAGTTCGAACAACCATCATAAACTCGTGTTTTATTTAGATTTTTCGATTCCACACTATTTGAAATTTCAAAGTGATCCTACTAACATGATCTTGGGCAATCCTCACATCATCATGAGCTAACTTATGAGTTGAGTTAAACTCAACATTCATTTTTAATCATGGCATCAGAGCCTAGGTTTATTTCAATTTCTTAATCAGAAGTTGAATTTCATGTCATATCGTCTACGCACTAGATATCAACTCTTGGGTGTGTGATATGAGGGGCGTTAGATATGAATCTCCTTGTATAACTAGACAATTCTCTTCTTTTAAACTAGTTTTTTTTTTATTGAGTTAGATTCAATGTTTATTTATCAAAAAAGAGAAAGAAAAAAAAGATTCAATGTCTATTTCTTTTCATAGTCTTATAATTGCCACCTGAAGGAAAAAAAAAAAGAATTCCAGAAGTAAAATTGTGACTATATTATTGGAAGTAATCTACCTGTAAATAGTGTTAGGCCAGAATCCAATGACCAAACGAGGATGTAATCGTGTAATCAGAGGTCGATTCAGAATTTTAATTTTGTCGCTTATAGATAATAATATAACACAGAAAAAGAATACTACTATAGTAATTTTTTGAACTTTATATATAGTAATTAAATTGAAAACAAAAATGGTAGAGGACTTTTATTTTGTTTTGTTTTGGAATTAAAGTTGGAATGCTTCTTTGGTCTATTTTCTGGTAGCTATTATTTTTCTTACTTTAAAAGAGTGCACGTACGGAAATATTTTACGACGAGGCGCAATAGATTTTTTTTTCTTTGATATTCATTTTGAGCTTCATTAATTCAGAGACGGTAAGATTTGTTAAAGAGAATAGCTTTGGTAGTTTTCATTTTCAGGACTACAACTCGAGATATCTTATTAAGGATGAATGGTCCTACAATAACTACAAGTTAGCTTCTTAGTAATTGCCAAGATGTTTCCAATGATAAAATAATAAATATTTTAATTAAATCTGAAAATACAAGTCAACAATTAACTCATGTACGATTTAACAACCCCAAAGCCATCTTGAATTTTTTATTCAATAAGAAATGTCAATTTTTTTTTTATGCCTAACAAGTAGTTACATCCCTCTGTCCTATTAAAACTTAATTTTCTAATGAAAGTTTGAAAATTGAAGTTGAAAAAGAATCAAAGGTAAAAGTTAACTTTTTCAACGAAATTAACAACTAAGCATATTGAGTTAATTAACACTAACCACCTCACTGTCCCGGCCATTCCGTCGATAAAAATAATAACATATTTAGTATTATTCTATAAGTGAAATCTGAGCAGAATGATATATACACAATCTTATTCTTATCTTGTGAAGATTGAGAGGTTTTTTTTCTATAAATGCTCTACTCAAGTAAATCATGATAAAAACAAGGGATAAGCGTCTGAAAAATATCTCAACTTTGGTCGGATTTGCTGTTGCGATACTGAACTTTCATAAGGACCTATTACCTCCCTAGACTATTTAATACCGTATTTTTTACCCCCTGAACTATTTAATAGTGTATTTGAAAGGTATATATGTGCCCACATGGATACATTACTATTTATAATTTTGCATTATTTTTATGTCCACGTGGGAAAATATATATGTTTAAAATACGGTATTAAATAATCTAGAGAGGTATATAGGTCCTCATGAAAGTTTAGTATCGCAACAACAAATCTGACTAAAGTTGAGGTATTTTTCAGATCCTTATCCCTAAAAACAAGTATGAAAAGAAATAGTATATAATAATGAAATTGAAGTAAAAACTTGTCAATCACTCTAAAATATCATAATTCTATATGTGACTCGTCAACCACCATAAAAGAATTAAAGAAGAAACACTATACACAATTGAGTTCCTTTGAAATTCTACCAATCATCATAGCTTGATGAAGTGGTCAATCTAGCTAGCTACAACTTGCAATAATAAGATTAAATTACAATATGTCATCAATATATACAAATAAAAGTTACAATTGTAAACTTTCAAATGCCATAATTAATATTAGCATATTACAGCTACTTTTCTTCTTTGGTACATTTATATTTCTAAAATGTCGGTCCAAAAAAGCATTATTCAAAAACATCAAGAATTATCATCATAGTAGGCTTCTCAAAAAGTTTTAAAGAAATATTTATTATATAGAGTAATTTGTTAAGTCAAAAGAAAAAAAAACTATTTTTTGAATAATAATAAAAATCGATTTACAAAATTCAATTTTTTTTTCCAGAAGCATTTTTGAAATTTCGGCCAAGCACAAATTAATGTTGTAATATTGACAAACATGTTTCTTTAAATTAATTTCCAAATACGTGCAGACAACTACTTTTAAAAAGTAGTTTTTTCTGTTTGAAAAACACTTCTTATAAAATATACTTTTCAATAAGTTTGAACATTTAAAATTGTCCTTGAAAGTTGAATCTCAAGACCAAAGACAAAGTAAGACATCGCGTGTACTTGGAATTTATTTACGTTAACTCAAACTTTGACAATTGACAATAACATGTATTTTAAAAATTATATAAATGTGGATATTAGATTATTTATATTTTGAATTATTAATTAGTAAACCGTGTTTCTTAATTGAAAATCTCAACTCTCTATTAGGGTGTGTTTGGTATGGTGAAAAATGATATTTTAGAAAATAATTTTTGATTTTCTTATATTTAGTTGATTAAAATATTTAAAAAATAATAATTCCCTTAATGAAAATAGAGAAAACAAATGCATAAATGACTTTCCATGCTAATTATTGTCTTCTCTCTACCCTTCAACTCTCTATCGACTGGTTCAAGATTTAAGTTTTATAGGTTTAGTATTTAAAGTTTTTGGTGTTGAATCCGCGATATTTTAAAGTTACTGGTTCATCTATTATTTCATATTTAGTAGTCAGATGAACCATGTTACATGTACCAATATATGTTGTCTCCGCCTCTGACCCCACAATCATCGCTACCATAGTATTTTCCTTAACTATAATCAAATATTTATATAGAATAATATTTTTTTTGGGGTAAGAGTCTGAAAAATACTCCAACTTTGGTCGGATTTGCTGTTGCGATATTAAACTTTCATGAGGACCTATTACCTCCCTAGACTATTTAATATCGTATTTTAAACATATATATTTGCCCACGTGGATATAAAAAATAATGCAAAACATAAATAGTAATGTGTCCACGTGGGCACATATATACCTTTAAAATACACTATTAAATAGTTCAGTGGGTAAAAAATACTGTATTAAATAGTCTAGGGAGGTAATAGGTCTTTATGAAAGTTTAGTATCGCAACAGCAAATCCGACCAAAGTTGGGGTATTTTTTAGACCGTTATTCTTTTTTTTTTTTTATGTATTTACAAAACACTAGAAAATAAATAAGATAACTATGACGACTTATTTTCCTCAAAAACATTTTTCTTCTTCCTACCAAACACACCTTTTAAGACCATATGCAACTATATAAATATAGACAAATGAGAACATCATGATCATATAAAACTATTCATACATATTTCTTCTAAGTTACAACAAACTATATTCTATGGCTAACAATAATGAAGAATTTTGTAAAGATTACTTTGAATTAAAGGCACAAGATGCTAGTTACTTTGATTTTATTCGTATTTTCTATTCTAGTAACTTAGATAAAAGAAATTTCTTCGATACATCGATCGGAGTTGCATCGACGATAAGAGGTTTTCGCCGGCGATGGCTCATTTTTATCTCCATTGTGTTGCAAAGATTATTGCTTTGGTTCAAAAATCCTATGGAAAATTTAGGTTCTTTTATTGAGCTCTTGCAGAATTATCCTTCTTTTAATGGTGGTTTTATTCAACTTTTCTTCAATATATTACAAGGTACGTACATTATTTCGACTTTAATTATCATTATATATATATATATATATATTCTTTAATTTTCTTTCAATTGGTATTCAAAGTTGAGTTATCAAATGGTCACTGTTAAAAAATTAAAAAAGGTGAAATTTCGATAATTTAGTCTTTTCAGCGATGAATTTTATGTCGAAAGTTTCATTGTTGAGACTATATTTTCATAAGAATGTCCTTTTGGAAGTTCATGTTTTTTTTTAGTGTTGGATGATTTATCAACTTAGTTAAACTAGTCCTTTGGGATGACTCAGTTGGTTTGGAAGGTGGTTATCCACACGGATGATTCGGGATCAATCCCCCCTTAATGCCTTCTGAGTCGAGCCTGTTGTATAGGGCTTGCCTAGTGCGGTTTACATCCCCTGTGTGGTTTGCAGGCTGTTATATAGTGGAGGGTTTACACAGTACTCACCCGAAGGGCAGAGATTTAGCGACTGTGGATTATCTTAGGTTTAGAAAAAAAACTTAGTTAAACTATATTATTAACAATGTCACTTGATATATACAATCTTCCCAAAAATGAACTATATTTCAGTTGGAAAATAGATTTTTTGGTGCTGGAAAGATGATGTGGCATATCATATCAACTGTTGAACGTTTTAATTTTTTTTTCAAACAATGATCCATTTTTTTTGTTTTACGTTTGATCATATGTACCCATAATTAAAATGCTTCCATTTTCAGATTTCTCAATTTTAATAAAGTTTTATTTGTTTCTTCTTTTATTTATCATAGATGATGGAATATTTTCTAAATTTTTCTGGTAGAAATTAAATTGCTTTTTTAGAGTTTATAGACATGCAAGTAAAATGAAATCAAAATGCATGATTCATGCATAGTACCTAAACACGACATGCATTAATTCTCATTTACAAGTTTGAAAATATAAATCTTCTTTGACTTGCTATGAATAATATTCCGTAAAGTTTATTTTTACTTGTTCACTTTAAAGTTTGTACGTTTCTTAAGAAATAATAGTTAATATGAATATTTTATTATAATATTTATATTAATTGATGTATAATATCAAGTCTTGATAAATGATTTGGGGAATAAATAATTAATACTCCATTGAGGGCAAAAGAGGAAAAAATAATAATATTTTTTTATGTTAAAAGTGACAAATAATAGTGAAAATCTATTTTTGAAATAATGGATATGTAAAAGTAAACGGAAATAATATCTGAAAACTAGACTTAATTTTTTAATTTTATTTTGATAGACGATGATGGAAATATTAGAGTTAGAGTAATATTCTTTTTAGTAGGGCAAAATTATAGAGTATAATATTAGCCTTCGTAATTGATTCCAAAATGTTACAATAATCCTACAAGAAAAAAGAATTCACCAAATTGAAATATTACGAAACAAAATTTAGTTTTTTTTATCTAGTATTTGATATTTGTATTGGGGTTCTATTAAATCTGAATTCTTATTTTGGGATTTCTGATTATGGGTATGTGGAGGGATTCCAACCATCCCACCACAATCCAGATTAGTGAAACAAAATTAAGTTGAACAATGAAAATGTCATGACGTGCATTTCATAATTAATTAATTTTCTACTAATTATCTTTTTCTTTATATACATTGTTTAATATTCACTAGTATTATAAATTCTAAATACTGTTAGTGTATATAAATAGTATATTTCATCGTACAATTGTAGGAAAAGTAGTAAGGCCGGAAAAGTCATCGGAAAAATTCAAGTCGATGATCGGAAATCTTGATTTGAGGGTGGAATTAGACAAGAAAATAAAAATTGGGGATATAAGATATAATCGACACGTGTCAATTATGGCTGCTAAATTATCTTATGAAAATGAAGCACTAAATAAGACAGTAATTCAACAGCATTGGCAGGTAAATTATTATTCTTTATAATAATTATAATATTTTTTAAAAAATAAAAACTTACTAATTAAAATGTGCACAAATTGTGTTTTTTCTTTTTTCCTGCAGATGCATTTCTTGGGGTTGCATAATTTTTGGAATGGTAAGTCGATCTTTATCTCTTTAAATATATTGAATGGTTACGAAAGATTGAATTTAAATGGATGAAAATAAACATAGCAAATAAATGACCAGTTTAAATTTCAGTGAGTAGACCGAATCTTATTTTCATGAGTTGATTAGGTATTTTTAACAACTACGTTCAGGTGCAAATTAGAATAAGATTTCACTTATATATACTGATAAATGAAAATAGTTTTTTTATGTGTGAATGTATTTTTGTATTCTATTTTTTCTTAAATTGCTCAGACACCAACCAAACTTAATTAAGAAGATTTCAAAATAGAAAATAATTATAAACAACATTTTATTTTTCTTAGAAAACGTAAAATAAAATGCTGGTTGGTGAAAAAATTAGTAATTTAGGTAGATAGTGATTAGTTTAAACTTATTATATAATTAAGTACGTATAAGATTCCATTTTAGGTGATTTGAAGTGATGTCCTCGAAGTGCATTAATTACATTAATTTTAAAATCTAGTTGTAGCTACTTGTAATTATTTGATAAAATTAGTGTTAATTTTTTACGTTTAGCGTTATTATTAAGAAATCAAAACTTTGATGTATGTGCAATAGCTAGCATAAATTAATTTAATACAATAAATATTGCTATATTTTATTGAGTGATCCAAAACTAACGCCTTGATCTTTTACCACCAACCTCTCTATGTTGATTTCAAAATAATATTAAACTTTAAATTTGAGTCAAGACATGATCAACACTAATTTATTAAAAAAAAATACTTGATACTTTTTGTCAATAGAAGCTGTTAGGTATTTCATAAAATTAGTTGAGATGCATCATGCGTCCGAGTTGATCGGAACATCAAGATTTTATTTTAAAAATCTCCAACTTCTTTGGATTTTCACTTATTTTTATTTCCAATACAATAGTGTTTGGGTCTTCTTCTAAAGTAAAGTTAAATTTGGATACAAAATTAGATTATGTACGGTAAAAAAAATTATTTATACTATCATTATACATTATCAAAGCTATGTACGATAAATGAAGTTCAATTAAATTCCCTTCATCGACAAAAAAATATACCATATATATACGTTTTAAAAAAGTTTGCACACGTATAACTTGTTCAATGCAGTCTTTAATCCCTTGTTTGAATTTTTGATTCCTGCCTATAATGATATACTGTATATGTAGATATTTTCTTCAAAAACACAAACATACTCGATTTTCACTTTTCTTTTGTAGTTGAGTTGATTGACTGCCTAACCTTTCACCTTATTGGTAAGGGTTAGACTCCCATCTCGTAATCCCGTCTCCTATTCCCCTTCCCTTACCTCCGATGTAACAATTAAAATATATTATTATTTTTTGCAGCTTATGAGGAACAATATTCAACCCAAGCCATAATGTTTCAAGACAAAATTGAAGATCCAAATTTAATTGTGGTAGCATTTAGAGGGACAAGCCCATTTAATGCAAATGCATGGATCACAGATATAGACTTGTCATGGTATGAACTTGAAGGCCTTGGTAAAATCCATGCAGGCTTTATGAAAGCCCTAGGGTTACAAAAGCCCATTGGATGGCCCAAACACATTAACCAAGAAGCCCAAGAACAAAATAATCGTAATTCTAAAGAATTTGCATATTATAAAATAAGAGAAGAATTGAAGAAAATATTGAGCAAACATGATAAAGCAAAGTTTATAGTAACAGGACATAGTTTAGGTGGTGCATTAGCAATATTATTTGCATCAATATTAATTTTACATGAAGAAGAGTGGCTATTAGATAAATTGGAAGGAGTTTACACTTTTGGCCAACCAAGAGTTGGAGATGAACAATTTGGGAAATTCATGATGGAGAAATTGAAGAAATTTGATGTGAAGTATTATAGGTTTGTTTATTGCAATGATATGGTGCCAAGATTGCCCTATGATGACAAAACTCTATTCTTCAAGCATTTTGGATCATGTTTGTTCTACAATAGCCTCTACTGTGGCAAGGTAAACTTTCTAATCTGTTTGTACAGTATGATTGATTTAAGAGTTTTAGATGATAAATATATAGTCCATTATATCAACTATTCTTGCAAGGACTTGTCATGCTTATATGGTAGGAACTTCCTAATCTCTCTGTATGATCAATTTAGGAGTTTTAAATAATAAATACATAGTAGTAGTACCATTATATCATTATTATTTCAAGGATTTATCATTCTTATATTACATAAACTTTCTAGTCTCTCAAAATCATCTATCTCGGTCAGTAATGAATCTAAGATTTTAAGATAATAACTTTGGAGTAGTACCATTACATTCACTATCTTTCAAAGACTTGTCATGCTTATATGATAGGAACTTTCTAGCTAGTCATGATCGACCTCGATCAGTGGGGAATCTAGGATTTTTAAGATAATGAATTTGGTGATGTATCATTACACTCACTTTTCTTTCAAGGAGTTATTATGCTTATATGATTGGAACTTTCTAGTCTGTCACTATATTCAATCTCAATCAATAACACGTGTAGAATCGTAATATAATCGATTTGGAGTAGTACCATTACATTCACTATTCTTTCTTGTCATGCTTATATAATCGATCTCAATCAATAAGGAACTAGGACTTGCTATGCTTATATGATCGATCTCGATCAATGTAGAATCTAGGATTTTAAGATAATGAGTGTGAAGAATCATTACGCTCACTATTCATAACTAGTGGAGATTAGAGTACGAGGGTCAATATATTTAGTTTTTTGCATTAATTCAAACATTAACTATAAAAAAAATTCTAAAATGAATTTTACATATTTAGAAGCTACATAAAAAAATATTTTAGATCATATTTTTACAGCTAATATTAAAAAAATATCTTTATTTGTTACTAATTACAGGTTTTGGAGGAAGAACCAAACAAGAATTACTTCTCATTGCTATGGGTTTTACCAAAGGTGTTGAATGCTGTTTTTGAGATAATTAGGAGTTTTATTCTCCCTTGGATTAAGGGAAATGATTACAAACAAAGTTGGTCTGAGATAATTTTTAGAATGGTGGGATTAATTATTCCAGGATTATCGGCTCATGGTCCAGTAGATTATGTTAATCTTACTCGTTTAGGAACTAATCTTCATCTTCCTCAATCACAAGAAGGTCTTAAACAAGATTAACTTGAAATCCAATTTGTTCCATTATACTCCTTTAGGTTGATGTATAAGTTATGATACTTAGCTTTACAAAATTCATATTGATTGTATTACCAAGTTGTGGCATTAATTTAAGTTTAGAAAGAAGGTTTTAACTTTGTATAGGTTCATGGGCCTTACCAAGATACAATTTCTAAGGTCTCATTAATTCAGTGAATCACTTAAAACTTTAATATGTTTTCGGTGTCATTAAAACTTTAATAAGTTTTCGATGTCATCAAGCTAGCTCTGATGAACTATTACGCTTTCTTCAAATCGTATCATTATTTGATTGAGCACGGCATGGTATGCTATAGCTATTTAGCTTTACCCCACCATAAGAAAAGAAAGAAACATTTGAACATTACAAAATATTGCACAATATTACAAAATATTAATTTCTACTTGTCATAATTAAACATATTAAGATAACATATAGTAGTAAAATTACAAGATGTAATTTGAAGTATAATAATTTCTACACAGAATCTAGATTGTTGGTGTTCGGCCTAGCTTGTGCATACTTAGATTATTTTAGATTATTGTACTTTGTACCTGCTACCTCCCCACCATACAAGTAACTCGATCCATCAAAACTTATGAGGATGAGAAGACATCGCCCAGTGTTGTCCACTCTAATGGTATTAACCCTGCTCTCCAATGGTTTTCACCAACCCTTATAGATAGGTAGGCCACACCTTGGATGCTATGGAATTGCCACATATTATAATCCAAAGAGAAGGACGGATAAGACTCATGCACCTTTCCGTGATTGACAACCAAAAAATTCACTCTCCGGAATCTCATCACTGCCCTACTAGCAACTAGTGGAGCTCTAGTAACCCTTCCATCTACCAACAATCACTGCAATCTCCACTTCATATAAAGTAGGATATTAGCTTTTCGGTTACATACATCAGTATACAGAAGAAGGCCACAACAAAGACGAACCCCATGTGCTCCGGAGAAAGGTATCCATAATTCCACTTGGCAAAAGAGATTTTATTTTAATTTATTTATTTTAATATTCATAACAAATTAAAATATTCTTATATCACTACAAGAAAAATAGCCTCTAAGGAAGGGAAATATGGTCCCTAAAAGTCCAAATCTGGTCCCAAATGTGCATTTGAGACCTGAAAAAGCTGGTCGCCACTCGTCCTAATAGCCTCCGTCGTTATTGGTTAACAACGATGAGTTCTAAAATCTGGCCGCTAAATGATTTTGGGACGGGAAGAAAATCTGGTCTCTAAATCCTTTTAGAGACTACATTTCTGGTCTCAAATAGACCATAGTTTTCTTGGGAAAGTTTTGTTCTCAAGTCGTTAAAACTTTTTAGAGACCATCAACAACTGGTCATAGAAATAGCTTTAGCGACCATCAATGTCCTGGTCCTAGTATAGCTTTAGAGACGAACATCATTTCTAGTCCTAGATTATGCATTAGATACGAGCAATATTTCTAGTCCTAGATTGACCATTAGAGACGAGCAATTATTCTACTCTTTGTTTGACCACCAATGGTCCCACAATAATTAATATCACAAGAATACAAATTCATCAACAAATATCAAATTGCTATTAAATATCTCGATACAAAAAAGATATATATATATATAGAGTAGACAAAGACAGAAAGATAGAGACAGAGTCTGTGATCCTGTAATTTTAGTTTCAATTTGCTTAAAAAAGCACATAGCCAACATCCTAAGCTAAACTATCGTATCAAATCTTTCATAACATTTGTAGCAAACTTAAAAATGAGCTTGGGCATCTTCTTCCAAACTTGCATCTTGACTGAAGAATGAACAAAAGCTGCGCATAAATTTAAAGTTTCAATCTTCATCAACTGTTATCGTAAACATCAACAAAATCTGCAAGAAGATAGAAAAAATCCATTTAAAATGAATTAGAAAGAAAATACGAAAAGCTGCAAGAAGGGCTGGAATAAACAAAAACGGGGCTAAAATAAATTAAATGAGTAAAAACTGGGTAGAAATCTTTTGTGTGTGCAAACCACTTCTAGAACTAATTGCCGAAGCATTCACAATGATTCAAATGAGAACATATTATACTTTTATACAGTCCACAACTTCATCTAGCAATGGAAGTTAAGGTTTCATTAAATTACAGTAGAAGAAAAAAAACCTTAAGTAGTAAATACACTCATTGTGCAGATTATGATTTTATACATTCTACAAATTCTATAGCTCTGTTCCTAAATCTATCTTTGTCTGCTTCATTACTAGATTACTTAACAAACCTTAAGCAGTAAAGCTATTCATTGTCCAGCAAATAAAAAATATAGGAAAAGTTGTGTCGTCGTTAATGTCGAAAACTTTTTAAAATGGAGATCTGCAGTTGTGGTTAATTAAAAAATTAATGTATTATGTTCTAAATGTTGCATCTCTATTTTTTTCAAAGGCGACGCATCTCACCTCACCTCGTCTTGTCGTCTCACCTCGTCTCGTTGCCTTACCTCATAAGAAATTAAAGTAGTAAGTAATTGAGCTCTAGTTGAGAGTCTAGTGTTCTTTGATGAAATCAATGCAGCTATAGAAACTATAGACTACACCCAAAACTATCTATAATACTATATGGACATTAGAAATAATCGACTTTTTGAAGGCGACAAGAATCTTGTAATAATTATTTACACAAAGTAAGCTACACGTATGTGCTTTAGAGTTAATAATATCAAACGAACAGTTGGTCCAGTTATTTCATCAACCAGCATGGTAAAGTCTAGTTTGAATAATGGATTAACACTCACCAAAGATTAGAAGAGACCATACAGAATGAAGATGAGTAAAGAAGTAAAGAAAACGTGACCAAAACAAAGTAACGATTTCACTTCCAACACAAACTGTGATGAGAACATATTTAGTACTATCCGTGATGAGAACTTGTTTCATGTCAAATATCCATCTTATTGTTCTACAAAAACTCATCAGGGATCCTTATTTGTCATCAGATGATTTCCCTTTGTAAAATAGTTGTTGGAATCTGATAGTTCAGGCAGATTGAGTCCTACTGATGCATTTTATAGAAGTAACGTGTCTTATTGTTCCTAGTTTAGTATCTGCAAATAATATCTTCTGAGATGTTGTAAAACTGAACTTATGTTGTTATAATATGTTATAGGTTTGACAAGTTGGTTGGCCTTGAAGGTAACTGCCTAAGCGAGCCACAACTCTGAAAAAACATTAGTCTAATAGTTTTTTTTGGATCGGTCTACTGCAATTCAACAATTACCCTCGATCCCAAGCTTATTTGGATTAGGCTATATGAATCTTCACTAATCATGTTACCAATACTTTAGTGTTTAGCACAATGTTTTGGAGAGTGAGAAGCTGAGGCTGGGAAAAAATATAAAGCAAAGAAAAAAATGGTTTCAGCTATGTAATGGAAAAAAACTGTGAGGACCTGCAAGCTTAGTTGGATGCTGTTACTACTACCTCACCTCTTTTTTTTCCTTTTTATGTTTTTAGACAATGAAAAAAGATAAAACAAAGGCCTGCAATTTTAGTTCAACTATAAGATAACTAATTAGTTTGTCTAATTGCGTCCTTTTTGCTACCAATTAACTGTACCTTCGTTGGAATTTTTACTGTACCTTATTTGGAAAATTTAAGTAGAAACTTACTATATGCAAATCAACAAAATAAATTTAAAGGTCGGGTATATTGTTACTTACTTGGTCAGTAGAAAAAACAGTTGTTATGCAGTTGAAAGGGCCGATGTCATATATGTGATTGATTCAAATAACCAAATAAGTCATCTGAGAGGTACCCACAAATTTAAATCTGAAAACAGAACCAGTGCATTGTAGATATTTTCATGTATAAGAGCACTGCAAGTAGATAAGCCCAGATGCATATTGTTTGCAATGAGATTATATGTATCATATTTACTTGGTATATCATAAGAGGTGTCAACTTGTCGCCTGATAGTACTGACCTGAACATGATCAATTTACTGGAGAAAGTTAGTTACATTCCCATATAGGCATTGTAATTCAAGTGAAAACATAAAATATTCTACAATGTTTTCTTTCATCAAGAAGATTAGACGATGTGTAGCAAGCCATAGTCACTAGGAACTCTTATTTAGGGATCTTTTTGAGTTATGTCGTGACGTATCACTGATTTTCTTTTCCATCACATGAATGTCTCTAGATATGATAAAGATTTCTATCATAGATTACTAGTTTACGACCTTTCTCTTCTTATTCATGGAAAAGTCACAACCTTACATCAAACTATGATTTTCAAAACTATATGATTCAAAACTATGAAGCACTCGTTTTTCATTATCGACTCTTCCTTGACTAGGAAGAGAGTTAAAAATTATAGTCTACAAACAAGTGTTTGCTCATCTCCACCACTGATGAGACAAGCAAACACTTGATTGTAGACTTTCATTATGATGCAATGGTGAGAGCTGAACTTAAACAATTGTTCAACATCTCACTACCTGCAAGAGAATTGAAGATTACAGTGGAGATGATTAGAAGGAAAACTAGAGGTAGTTTAAGAAGGAAGTGGTGGTTGCTCTATGGGGAGCTATGGTGTACTATATTTCGGAAGCAAGGGCTTGCTTTTTACTTTGGACTTGCTTCAAGGAAGAAATGGATTTAAAGTACGATTCATTTTGCTTCTTGCTTAAGAGACAATGCACTCACTTTTAATATTCTACTTTATCATTTAAGTTCATTCAACTATTGTACCTAGTCAAGTTAATACTGAATAATAGATTTCAAACAAAAGCAGATTTAACTATAAACAAAAATAATTCTAGTTCAATAGAACATAGATGGAACCAGTATGCTCTATAAATGTACTTTAGAATACACAATTCCTTCTCAAACAAAGCTCTCCTTATATTGTATATTCATACTTTCTTAATTCACAAATAAAAAATTAGGGAGATAGCTCTGAAGTAAAATGATACAAAACGAACTATTAATATAAATTCCAAGCAGTATATTTTAAAATATCTTGTTTCAATTTCTTGATTTCATATAGGACTAAATTCTAAAAAAAAAATAAAGTAATTGTTTATTTTCAAGATTCATCATGATCCTACATCTTTTAATTTAGCACCACTAGAATATCAAACAAATGATATTGTGAAGCAACAAATATAACACATCCATATTTCCCTTGCTTATAAATCTACAGTGATGCTATATAGAGCATACTGGTTCCATCTCTATAAATCTACTTAAGAACCTACATGGATGCAATATTATATCCTTTTGAGAGACTCACCTCCCCTCTTTTCATGTGGATGTCGGGATACTCAACATAAACATTGAAACTAGTTCTGTAACTTTTGCCCTTCTTTTCACAAACTCCACACTGAACACTTTTCTTAAGGAGATGCAAATATATCTTACTTTTAAGGTTATATGTATCAAAGACATCTTAATTGAATATGGTGAAAAATTTGATGAGGAGGAAGATAGTTATGATGATCTCATCCAAATTTATCATTAAAATTTGAGTTATGCAATTGAGCTAGCAATAGGGACTTGGTTCACAACGAGAATACAACAATTATAATTTTCAATTGATTGTGTGTTAGATTATTCTGTACATCGGGTGCGAGTTTTAGTGGGAAAAATATAAATTTTATAATTAATTCCTTTGTATAAAACTCTACTAAGTCCGCTCAGATAGATGGTCTCAAGTTTTGAAGAAATAGTAGACTTAACAGGACTTGTCCGCAAAATTTCAACATCAAAGACATAAATCTAGTATTTTGTTCAAGAAATAATTGTTTTTTCCAAATTCAATATTCACTCTATATAACATATGAATCGTCTAACACATAATACACTCTAGAGAATCAATCAACTGTTAGAAATCTCAATCCAATAATTTGTCCATTGATTGTACAGAAGAAAGAGACTGGATTATGAAACTCATAACCTATATAATGATATAAACGGGGATGAAGAAGTGCAGTAACTTGAATAAAATAAGAAAATATGTCATCAATACAATTATGGAAGCAAAAGAGCAATTGCAAAAGAAGACACCTACTCCGTGTTTAGGGCAGAGCTGCGATGGAAATCCACAAAGCCAAATGTCTTGTTTTCAAATGTTTTCTCAATTAGATTAGTTATTTTCAAGATACAAATAAGCAACAAGAAAAGAGAGACAAGGAACCAAGAAGAAACCTGCGTTGAGATTAGGGCAGAGTTATGCTGAAAAGAAGCGATCTCAAGAGAAATTAGGGCAAGTCGTGGCGAGCTGATAGGAGATACGTTTTCAGAAAATAGATAGTTTTTGATTTTTTACTTCTGTATAAAAAAGTTTTGGCTTTTAGGTTTTTGTTAAAATGAAGTCTTAATTTTTCAAAAAATCTACTGTTAAATTTGGCAAATGTATCTCCCGCTTAAGTCCTTCAAGTACAATTTGGGACCAGTTAATAAATTCTTTAGGGACCAAATTTAGTACCTTCTCAATAAAATACATAAATAAGGACTAGAATAAATCTCGTCCTAAAACATATACTTTTAGATACGAAATTATTAGATTATCCCTAAATGCTGATCATAGGCTTTTTCTTGTAGTGTATTTTTTGTCTTTATTTATGTAGGGGCATTGAACATGTCAAGAAAGATCCTAGTTATTTGTATCATTCAAGTTGAATATTTGTACCATTCAAGTTAGACATTTGTGTTAATACACCATATTGATCTTGTTATCAAAAATCTTTTTGCCATATATGATGATTTGAGTAATTAATTTTAAAATTTTAAAATATTAGACAAAGTTGAAAGTATGAAAAATTAAATAATAACTTTAAAGATTAGGATGAAAATCTACTACATTCTTAATGCATGTTATTATCATATAAGAAAATGATGATTTTTTTTAATTAAGTAAAAAGGTAAAATAATGAACACAAGAAACTTATATCAAATGTGCAAGAAGAAGTTTATATGCTACATTGATGATGTACATTTGAACACCCTACTTGCTAAAACGTTGACTTTTACTTGTTATTTTCTAGTATCATAAAGACTTAAGAGAAAAGACACATTATCTTTTCATATTTTATCTTTAACATTAATTACTCATTCTCCAAATCATTTCATAACTTAAAACTATACATCATTTAATAATGGATATTATCTTATGATATTCATATTAATTATTATTTTCTTTTGAGATATGCAAAGTTCAAAATGGCAAAGTAAGAATGGACTAAGGAGCATACAACAATGGAAGTAAATAAAGTCACTATTATTTTCTCATTTATGGGTAATTATATTTTTTCCAAATGTATATTCCCATTAATGTTTGAACTTTTTCTATTTCACAAGGAAAATGTTAAATGGACAATATCATAAAAAAGGCTTGAGAAAGCCCAAGTAGAAAAACTGGAGGTTAACCCATTGGTGGCCACCTAAAGTTGACACAAATTTTCATTTAGACATTTTAATTAGACTTTATTTATTTTAGACACCTCATGTCATGCCCCGTTATATCTTTTGTATAAGTTATAGGAACCACATATTATAAGTACTAAATAACATCCTATCCCTTCTAGTTTTTTTACCAAAAATCCCTTAAAAATAATGTTTGCGGGATACATAGCGTTGTGCACGGAATACATTAGGTTTGTTACATTCCACATAGCGGGATACATAGCATTGTGCACGGGATACATAGCGTTGTGCACGGGATACATTAGGTTTGATACATTCCACATAGCGGGATACATAGCGTTGTGCACGGGATATGTGCGGAATACATAGGTAAATAAGGGATTTTTTGAAAATTTTGAAATAAGTAGGGATAAATTGATATTAAGATAAGTAAAGGAGTGTAGTTAAGTAATTTGTCCATATCTTTTTGACACTTTTGAAAATGACATATTACTATGGGCCTGTCTTGTTTGAGAGCCCAAAAATTAAAGGAAAAACTATATACATACTTTACTACCATATATACTATTACTCTATTACTTATACTAGTACTAGTATATGTACGCGCGCGTTATGCGGTTAGTAGATGTGATCATAAATATTGATTTACTGTCATAATTTTTAAATTAAAATTAATTTATTATTCACTTGTTATATATATAATATACGATCACATTAACTTAATGTTTTAGTACATAACTTTATTTGCTATAATATTATTTTAATAGCTATAATTTGTTACATTTTTAGCTTATAATATATTTATGCTGAACTATTAATAAAGCAGCTTCTTCTTCTTTTTTACAAAACAATCATATTATAATTTTCAGATAATAAAATGTTTAATACTATAAAAATAAAAGTAAATCAAACATTTTACGTATAATTCAATTCTACAAACTTCACAAATATTATTTAATGGCTTTAATATATAATTAATAAATGCATTTCATATTTATTATTGAAATTATTTAAATATACCGAGTGAAGCAATTATTTAAGTTTATGTTTAAGTAATTTTTTTGTAAAGAATTTTGACTAAGTGGCATTTTATTTATGCACTACAAATAATTGAAAAAAAAAACTAAATATAATAAACAGAAGAAACTGAAAAATGTTATATAAAATTGTAATTTATTATTACAATAAAAATTAATTTTTAAGTGATCTCGGTTATAATATCTGAATATAATTTTTTCTAAAAAAAAATATTCCTCAAATAAATACAGAAAATAAAACACCATTTAGGGCATCTGGATAGTGCCGCCATCTTCTTCTATGAGTTTTCATCATTTGAACTCATCTCATTTCAGTGTCATTTGCCTAATCTTATTAGAAAAAAAATATGAATGGATATTTCTTTTTAAACATATTAATATTCTATTTTTGAAAAATCAAACATTTTTTGCCACTTGGCTAAAATCAATCGTGGCCTAATTTATTTTTCGTTATTTTCATTCTTTTATAAGAAAAACATTTGAAATTAATAAGATAGTTCTAATCACTTTATCACTAAAAATGAAAGCAGTTAACCTCGTAATCAATTTTTGAACTTTTTTTTATGTTTGCAATTTTTAATTTTATTTTTAAGATTTTAAATTGATTTTATTACTTCAATGATTAAAAAAAAAATTGTGATGCTACGTGACCATTTTTGTCTCTCCTATTTAATATATAGATATTGAACATAATATTTAGAATTTTCATTGAATATATGTTATTTTTAACTACTCCAAGTACCACTATCCTTTTTTAACTACTGTTATTATTTTCAATTTTTTCAGGAACAGTTATAAATTGCCTTAGTTTGTGGAATCATTACTAAAAAAAAATTAATTTAAAAATAAATATTTAAGAAAATTAATCTTTCAATTCATTCGGTAGATGTTAATAAATTCAAATAGAAGATTAAATTAACATTAAATTTACAAAAAAAAGTCATCAAATAAAGCTAAACTATTGATTTTTATGTTTGTTATATGTGAAAGTTGTTCTTTAAGAAATTGTGAACAATTAGTGTTAAAACGTGACACACCCTTATTTTTTAAATCTGCTTTAAAATTAATTCTCGTTTATAAAAAAAGCTTTTATATTATTTTTAAAATAAGCTAATAATATATTACTTAATCCTATTACATGTAATTAGTATAAAGAATAATTGTGAAATGACCAATTAAATTTTTTGTAGAATAACAATATTTGATATTATTAATTTTGAAGTGTATCACAATTGCTTCCTTGATAATTAAATAAAAACATCACGTTTGATTTGAAAAGACAAAAAAAAGAAGTAATTTAGTGATTATATATAATAATTAAAAAAAACATCACGTTTGATTGAAAAGGCAAAAAAAAAAAGAAGTAATTTAGTGATTATATATAATATAATTATATAAAGTGATTTAGCACTTATATATAATTACCTCATGAAAAACTACTTAAATAAATGAGGTAAATAACAACTGTAGTTTCTATAAAAAGGAGTAATTGGTGAAAAAGAGAGTACGGGGAATATGAAAGTTATACATGTAAGTTTTAAAAAAATTTACCACTCTTGATTCAAAATTTATAATTTCATTTTTAATCGGTATTTTTTAAACCAACTATCCAGCTATAACCTTGGTTTTAATTCAAAAGTATTTTACCATCTCCGATTTGAATAAGAATTAGTTTATTTGATTAAACAAAGTAAACCTTTTAGGTGTATTTTATAGAGATATAATAACATAAAAATAGGCTCTAAAACTGATTTTTAGTGTGTAAAGAGAGTTATTTATCATTTTCATAAAAATACACTTGGTATAAGTGAATTCATGGGATATTTATTATTTTATTATATAACTGTAGCATATATTGACAATGGATATTAAAAAGTGTGCATTTTCTCCCTCATATGAAAATTCTCCCTTCTCTCTTTTTTTTCTTTTATTTTAATGAGTTAATTAAGATGAAGTGTAGCAAGCATGTTTGGATATCGCTATTACATTAAAAAAAGTTAAATAAGAGCAGAGAAATTTAAAATTATACAATTTATCAAGTTATTTGCAATTTGATAAGATACACACTTTAATATAAAAAAATAAAATAAAAATAATAACTCAGACTAATAATTAAGTTATAATTTACGCTCAGAACAATTATTCTTCAATACAACTTATCGGTCAAATTAAAATTAACATGCCAAAAGTCAATTGTCTTTCATATTTGTTCCCTCATCCTTGACAGTAGAACAGTTCAAAAATCACAACCAATAAGAATAAACTTAAATACAATGTCAAATTTGATTTTTTAAAAAGAGCCCAAAAAAGTTAAAAGCACAGTTTTCATTTTTTTTAAAACATTCCAAAACGTTAAAATATATAAACAATTACTTTTTATTTATTTCTTTTTGAATTCTAAATTTTGTTGTGAGAGTTTGAAAAAATGCTTGAGATAACTGAGCTCCATTCAAACCTTGCAAAGTATGATTTGCATATATTAATCTTCAATTATGTGAATGTTAAACACTCTGTGATGTTTTAAACACATAACTTGACAATTTTTTTAATTAAAAAATTAATTTTAAATTCGATATTTCATATTAATGGAAGTTGTAACCGTAAGAATTCAATATCGAACGTGTGCACGTGCGCAAGCAGTTATTTTGGCGTCTCTTTGTTTTTTTTTTTAAAAAATTCCATTTAGCTTCTGTCTTTTTCTTTCTTTATGTTTTGTTTTTTTTTCTTTAAAAATATAATAAAAAAATATTAACTAACTATAAAAATACAAAAAAATTAAAAGCTAGATCAAAATAAAACACGATTTAAGAAAATTAAAATTATTATCTTATTCATTAAGACATAAACAAAAAAGAGAACACATTTTTGTTTTTCTTTTCTTTTGTAAAACGAAAAAAATTATTCTAAATTAATGTTACTCTATTTTTAATTTTTTATAGTTTTCAATTTTAAAAGTAGAATTTAATAAAAATGGAAATAACTAATTTAAATCTAAAAGAATTATTTAAGAGTAAAATGCTGTAAAATTTTAAATTTGATAATAATAAATGATTTTAATGTGACTCTATTTTTATTTATTTTATAGTTTTCAATTTTAAAAGTAGAATTTAATAAAAACAGAAATAACTAATTTAAATCTAAAATAATTATTTAACAGTAAAATGCTGTAAAATTTTAAATTTGATAATAATAAATGATTTTCACTTTAAGAAGGCAGATACGATAGTTATTTATCATTTTAATTAAGATACTAATAAATAAGTATATAAAATTATAATTGAAAATATTTTTTGAAATATAGATTGAATTCTTATTTATTGATTTTTTTTTTATAATACAAACACGATATGTTTTTTTTTCATTGCTGACATTTTTTAATAATCTGTACATAATGATATAGAAGATATTTGAAATGTATTTAAAATTAAATTAAATAGATAATCATCTATGACTTAAAAAGGGTCACAATTTGACTTTTTTTTTTTAAAACGCTAAAAATTTAAATGATTGTAGAAAGTCTATAAAATATAAAATATTTTTTAATTATTTAAAAAGACTGTTTTTGTGGTGCTGACACGTAGGTGCTATCACCTCTCCTATAATATAGAATATATAGATATAGATTAATATTATTATTATTATTATTGTTATTGTTATTGTTATTTTTTTTGATTTGCACCGGGTGTCCGAGTCTCTTTGAGCCCCGACTAATCCCGGGGGTGCACAGGCCCTCGGCAAGGAGTTTCCCGCAAGTGCACCACGGTTAATTCAGGTTTTACCCAGTCCGATGGCCCTCAGAAATTGTTTGCACCTAGTGGGTTTCGAACTTGAGACCTTGAAAGGGAGCAAGTCAATTGCCAGCAGGCCAACCCCTGAGGGTTTTGTTGTTGTTATTATTATTATACATTTGTTTTGCTATAAATAAGGAGGTTGTGGAAACATATTATTATTATCATTATTAAATAAATACTTTTTGTCAAACAATTTTTAATTATTTTTTAAAAAACTCAAAATTTGAGAATGTAACTATTATTTTTTAAACGTGTTTTAAAAAAAAAACAAACAATTTTTTATTAATTTAAAACTCTAACTTATCTTCTAAAATAGTAACTTCTTTTCCTTACTAAAAAAGCAAATTAATTATATTTAATTAATTGATAATTTAAAAGTTAAAAATTAGAGATTAATTGTGGCGCTGACACATAAGCGCTATCACCTCTCCTATTATATATAGATAGATATAGATTTTCAAAATATTACTTATCTTACCACTAATTAAGTGTTTCCTACGTATGATACATGCATTTTTGCTACTAGATACACAAAATAGGGAGATAGGCGAGCGAGATTGGAGAGAGAGATGAGCGATATTCGTATGTATCTCAGATACATGTGAATCACAGTAGATACATATATCTGGAGTAATTCGCATGTATCTTGGCACCAGATCCATGGGATAATATACGTGAAAAAACAAAAAAGTTGGCTATTCCTAAAAATTGGCACGTAATGAATCTGATGTAGCAAAAGAGATTACCAAATTCATGCAACCACAGCTTATCAGGAAGGTTTACAGAAGTATGCTGTAATGGCCTTCAACTTGCCATTTAAGTAATTCTTCTCCACCTGAAGACATATGATGAATCACTCTCATTCCAAATAAACCAAACGAAGTAAATAAGCAATGAGTCAATCACAGTGAAGTCCATTCTCTTCA